>NW_006430723.1:4949887-4996504 GCF_000325575.1 Pteropus alecto | reverse complement strand
CGCCGAGCGGGCGGGGCGGGGCGGAGCTGGGGAGGCGAGGCCGTTTCCCCGCCGCAGGTGGGGGGAGGGGACGGTGGAGAAGGGGCACCGCCGGAGGGCGCAGGTGCCGTGTCCATGACAACGCGTTACCCTGCGGGCGGAGATTCGGAGCTGAGCCGCCCGGAGCCACCGGGACTCGGACCCTCAGTGCGGGAGAGGTCCTGGTGGGGAGAAAGGGACCCGGGTAACAGTAGGAAAAAAGGTTGAGCCGGAGAGGGAACAGACACATGGCTAGAGGAGGGCAGGCCCCCAGTGCAGCGAAGGTAATGAGTGACTGACGCGAGAGGGAGGTAGGTTTGTTGGGACCTGAAATCCCAAGAGAAAGAGGATTGGACTTTCAAAGAACCTAGAAGAGGATGGAAGTGTTAAAACAAAACATTTGCTCATTTAACAAGTCTTTGTTGAGTACTCTCTGTGGTAGACATGATTCTTTTATTGATTCCAAGAATATTACTGAACCCCTAATTTTTATCAGGCACTCTAATTTGGCATTTTAAGGATCCAAAAAATGTTTAATGTCCCGTGTTTGTCCTCGACGAGGTTACACTTTAGTTGGGGGAACTTACATAGTGAATGCAGGGGTATATGCTCTCCCCATTACCATCAACCGGGGCTGATGGTGATAGCATTGTAACTGTTACAGAAGAGCTAGAAGGGAAGAGATGCAGAGCTACATCCAATGTGAAGCATAAGTTACAGTTATCTTTGTTCTGCTACAGTGCCAAGTGACATTTTTTTTAATCAAGAGAGAAAAATAAAGACAAAGAAAACCTACGGCAATTTGGTTCGACATAAGTGATGCTGCGTTCACAACATGCTGCCTGTCTGGTATCCTCGCCCACCAGCAGCATCAATATGTTTTCTCATGCCGACACTTGCACGGCTCGGTATATCTTGGTGCACGCATTTCTTACCCTCCTTCATTGGCTATGTCGGCTATGTCACCCTCTGGTTCCCAAGCTGGCACCTGCAATTGTTTAAAAATTATGTCAAACCAAGGGTCTTATTTTCTCCAAGCAATGACATGAGAGCTTTACCTCTGTCTGTTCCTCTTTCTCTTCCAATAGCTTCTTGCCTTACTTTTCCTTGTCACCACCACTTTGCCAATTTGAAAATTCCTAGGAGAAAATAGGAGTCACCAGAGGTAAGCTTAAGAAAAACCTTCTTAGCCCACAACGATGTTTCAGTACCATGGACAGTGACAGAGGACGCTCCTCCCACAAAGCCTTTTCTTAGACTCAGACTATAGAAGCAGGAGAGACGCCAAAGAAGGTACAGCATGTGTTTCAAGAATAAAAGGCTGAGCGTCAAATGATTTGTGTATGCCAAAAGATATGAACATAGTGCAATAAGATAAGAGCACACCGTGGACTGGAGTAGGTTGGAAGGAAGTAGGCCCTTCAGCCAGACTTTGAAGAAAAGAATGGGTAAGATTTAGGGAAGTATCACAGGGCTCTAAAATGGTAAGAAGGGAGTAGTTTTGCCAGGGAGGCGCTTGAACATAAATAAGGATATTTCATTCCACTGCTACACAGTATCTTCTTGGAGGCAGAAGACACCTCTAATTTTAAATGGTCAAAGAATATAGAAAAGGTAGTCTGTTAAATGAGATAGAATATTCTTAAGGATTGACTTTGTTTTTTTTATTTTTTTTGTTATCACTGTGATTTTTCATTCTTTAGTCAGGCTGGAGAGGATAAACTAAAAAATACAGGTCAAAGAGTTATTAGACAAATTCATCTCTTTAATGTTTAATACTGAGAGGATTCATTTATAGTTTGTGTGTTGTTTTAAATTAGGCTTAAATTTATAATTCTATGTTTTAAGCAGCAGCAGACAGAAAAAAAAAACTATGAAGACCAATTGTTGTCTTGTCGAAATGAATTTTCCTCTTTTTTGTTCTGTAGTGACTTTAAAAACCTTTAAAAGTCACTTTAAAAATATTTGTAAGGTTTTTGTCTATGCAACTGCTTTAAATTATAGTTAATAAAAAATAACACGTAAAAGCCATTCCTTATTTCTCAGACCCTTGGCCTCACTCACTCTTCCTTCAAAATGCACCAAACTGTTTTCTGTCAATTAGATAGTGGTAATAAATGACTCAGGCAATGTATTTAAGTCACTAGCAAACAAATGGCAGCTGAGATTTTTGTTTTCTGCCTCCAAATAATTTGCTAACTCTTATGTTTTGGATAAATGGAAATTGCAACTTCTAGCTACCCTATAGAAACATCCAAATTGAGCATTATTTTAGCCATATTTATTTCTCTGATTATAGTCTAAACATCCTTGTATAAATTGTGGCTATCATTGGATACTGAAAAGCTATCATTTTATTTGTCCCCATTCTAAACTAAGGGGATAATTTTTTATCTTTATTTCTTTAGTTTTGAGAATGTTTGTGAGTCTAGCTATTTTCGTTTTTCTTAATTTAAGTATAGTCTTTTGTTTCAATGACATAAACCTGTACAACCCTCTGAAAAACAAGCAGTTTCCCCCTTCTCTATTTATATTAAAGATTTATGCCAACATAAACAAAAAAAATTAAAAAGAATATTGTTAAAAGTACATTATTGTGGGAGACAGAGTGAAAAAGGTAAAGGGATGAAGAAGCACAAATTCATAGTTATAGAACAGTCACGGGGATGTGGAGCACAGCATAGGGAATATAGGCAATAATATTGAAATGGATATATATAGTGCCAGGTGGGTACTAGGGTAACTGGGGGTATCACTTTATGAATTATATAAATGCCTAACTGTTGTGTTGTATACCTGAAACTGGTTTTTAAAAAGTATATGACTATATGCAAATGAAAAATAGTATTTAATTAAAATACAATTTAACCTGAAATAATATGACATGTAGATTTTTAGATACCAAACCAATACTAGCAATCCTACATAGAAATATCTAGTGCTTATACAGTTAAATGTCAGGTTTTTGCGCACTGGAACCCTTATTCAGTCTGTCAGCTTCTAAAATTTTTCTATCAAATCCTCCTGAGCAATTCATTTTTTAATGTAGACTTTATATTTTACAGCAGTTTTATGTTCACAGCAATTGAGCAGAAAGAACAGAGAGTTTCCATGTACCCAGGCAAAACCTCCCCCACTATTGACATTCTGCACCACGGTGATACTTTTGTTAAAACCAATGAACCTAAATTGACACATTGTTATCACTCAAAGTCTATAGTTTGCACTAAGGTTCACTCTTGTCCATTCTATGGGTTTTTATAAATGTATAAATGATATGTAACCACCGTTGTAGTATCATAAGAATGATTTCACTGACCTAAAAGCCTTCTGTGCTCTCTGCCCATTCATCCTTCCCACCCCCTTAATCCATAGCAACCACTGATCTTTTTACTGTATCTATAGTTTTGCCTTTTCCAGACTGTCATACAGTAGGAATCACACAGTACATACCCTCCCTAGGTTAGCTTTTTTTCACTTAGTAATATGTATCTAAGTTCCCTCTATATCTTTTCATGACTTAATAGCTTATTTCTTTTGATTCCATTGTCTGGATATACCACAGTTTGCTTAATCATTCACCTACTAAAGGACATTTTGGTTGCTTCCAACTATTGGCAATTATAAATAAATATAATATAGAATTTTTACTTTTTAAGGACCTCTTAAATACATCAGGCCCTGTCACAGTATTTGCCATATGTGAGTAGTACTCCAGGATTTCTTCTTACATGACTGAGCTTATTCTCACAAATATAACAACAGACTTCTTCTCTTTTGCCTAAAATAATATCAGCCAAAGAAACGTTCACTTTAGTTGTTTTTACGTATTCCTTTCGTTATATATACACATATATATAATTAAATAACTTTTCTTAGAATTCTTGTTTTCTACTTATTCTATCAACTCTAACTTTCCTTTTGTAAGCATATTTATCATTTGTATCCTAAAATAATCATATGTGTATAGTATAATGATATATATATATATATATATATATATATATATATGCCACTTTTATATCTGCAAGTAAATGTAATGGGTGTTTAAGGAGTCAGGTGTATAAAATTTCTTCTTTTCGCACTTCAAAACATTTTGATCATAACATTGCATAGGAAGAATGCAGTAGGCAGAATAATGGACCCCTTAAGATTTCCATGCTTCATTCTCTTGAACCTGTGAATGTTATATAACATGGCAAAAAGAGCTTTGCTGATATGATGAAGGTTACCGAATTTGAGAAAAGGAGATTATCCTGGATTATCCAGGTGGGCTCAGTATAATCACATGTGCTCTTAAAAGTGGGGATATTGTCCTTGGCTAGAGTCAAGAGATTCATCAGAGAGATGAGGCAGATGGAGGAGAGTCGGAGAGAGTCCAAGCATGAGAATGAATTGAATGTTCTGCTGGCTTTGAAGGGGGCCATAAATCAGGGAATGAGGGCAGCTTCTAGAGGCTGAGAGCAACTCCTGGCCAATAGTCAGCAAGGAGACAGACCTGAGTCCTACAACTACATGGAAATGAATTCTGCCAACAACTTGAACATGCCTAGGAATGAATTGTTCACTAGTGCCTCCAGAAAGGAACTTAGCCCTGCCAACACTTTAATATTGGTCTTGTGAGAGTCTTAGCAGAGAAACCGGCTAACCCACTAGACTTCTGAACTACAGAACTGTGAGATAACAAATTTGTTTTGTTTTAAGCTGTTAAATTTGGGGGAGATTTGTTAAGGCAGTGATAGAAAACTAATGCATCCAACTTCATTGGATGGCACCTACGAGTGCCTTAAAATTCCAGTATTACCATATTCTAGTTTGTGACATTGGGCAAATTACTTAAGGTTTATGAAACTTAGTTTCACAATCTGTAAAGTGATGGCAATTTTTATCTATCTTCCTGACTTCATGTGAGAAATAAATGAAATAATATATGTCAAGTTTCTAACACTATTGTCCATAAATAAATGTCATACTCTTCCTTTAATTAATATGTATAGTATTAATGAGTAAATGAATTGAACATTAAAATAAGATTATTCCTCGGTAAATTTTGATCCTTTTGAATCTGTTACCATCATCTTCTATTTCTAAATTATCTTTTAAAAAAAGAAAAAAAATAGCCTGTAATATGTCCTCTCATGCTAAATATGTCACTCTCATCTTCAGGTTTTCTAATAGACCCATTTTCCTTTAGAGAAAGTTGGATTTACATTTCATAAATTTTAAAATTACATCATTTTACTCTCAACTGTTACCTTGGAACAGCATTTTTCAAACTCTGTTCTAAAGAAGACTAGTTTCAGTCTGAATTTTTTCAATAGCGAGTAACTGCAACCCACATTGGGGAAGTCTAAAATGTGTGTCAGTGAGGCTCAGCTAGATCCTGGGGGTCATCAAAAATATTAATCATAATGAAGGTTCTGATTGGCCTCGTGTTCATATATGAACCAAGTACTATGACCACAGGAATGAGACACTCTGGTTTATATTCCCACTCCTGTGATCACATACAGAAGGAGGAGCAATTACCAAAAAGGCTTGGAGGATAGATGTGAGAAAGCATCCTGCAGAAACCAAAAATACAGCTGCCCAGTCCATCACTGTGAAGTTATTTTAAAAGTGATTTTCACTACAAAATTTTACTGGTGAATGCTAGGTAAAATGCATGTTAAAGATTTCCTTCATGAATACTTAGACTATGATAACATGCTTGAAGTTTAAGAGAAAGAGATCATATGTATTGTTTCCCAAACTTATTTGATCGAGGAACCCTCTGTCACAAAGCATCCCTATGAGTAGATTTCTAAGGAAAATACTTGGGGAAAAGCTGACCTAAGTTTTCACCTTACTCTAGTGTTCTTTGATTCTCGTAGCTTATTAATGAGCTTATTTCTGTTCTTCCTTGATTTAAAGAATATCTGATCCTCACTGCTATTATTATTCATATCAAAGAACATATAACTTTAGAACTCAAAGAAACTTTAGCATAATCTTTTCTATCCAGCTTCTTTATCTGGAGGATGAGGAAACTGAAACACAATGTGTGTTGTTTTTTTTTTTCTCCAGATCATGAAGCATATGGACTAGCTTATGCTGAGGTAACAAACAGCCCCTAAATCTCATAGCATTATGCATCGTTCTGTTTTATATTATTCTCTTTCTGAGACCCAAAGAATATCTGATCCTCACTGCTATTATTATTCATATCAAAGAACATATAACTTTAGAACTCAAAGAAACTTTAGCATAATCTTTTCTATCCAGCTTCTTTATCTGGAGGATGAGGAAACTGAAACACAATGTGTGTTGTTTTTTTTTCTCCAGATCATGAAGCATATGGACTAGCTTATGCTGAGGTAACAAACAGCCCCTAAATCTCATAGCATTATGCAGTCGTTCTGTTTTATATTATTCTCTTTCTGAGACCCAATCTAACCACATAGCCATTACCTGGGATCAAATTCATCATCACTGCAGGGAAAAGAAAGCAATTAATTAGTCTGGCCCAAAAGTAACTTATATACTGGATCTCAACTAGTCACACAGCCTACATAACTACAAGGGGCTTTAAAGTACACAACTATTATGTGCAAAGAAATTAAAATATTGGATAAACAGTCCTGATTCACACAGTGAAAAAATGTCATGATAGGATTTTCTGGCTGACTTCTCTCTACCACTTTTGATTTCAAAATATGATTTGATGATGCATGATCATATTACAGAATATTTGCTAGTACTAAGGACTATATTAACAGCATTCCACATATTAACCATTGAGGAGATTACTAATATTATCTACATTTTTAAGACGCAAATATGAAACACGAGTTTTCTTAATAAGGGCTGCCCCCTGACTATAACACAAAAGACACCTCTCATGTTTAAGGCCCTGGGTATAATTCTTGCACCAGATCATAGAGTTGCTGGATTGTGAAGCTGAGTTTCTAATTCATGCAGTCTGGCTCTAGGATCCACAGCCCACTCCCACCTTCCCACTAATAGAAGGAAAATAACTTCCCACGAGTCAAAACACTGGTTCTTACTTCAGCTCTGAGATGGCTGAAGCAGTTTTATTTCTTTATTAACTTGTAACACATGCACCAAAACATGTTCCAAAAGAGATTTAGGAATTTAAAACATAGAATATCAAATGCACCATCAAACAAAGAAGATTTAAGCAAACTGAAACATGTCTACAATCTTTACTTTGTATACAAATGTACTCACATGCACACATTCCTTTCCCATAACATTTTGTTTGAAAGAGTGATCTGATGATTAAAGCATAGAAATGCCCCTGAATAAGCAAATCTCCAATTCTACAAATACTATTGTCCAAGTGCCTGTTTGCATTGTGTATTATTATTACTAATAATATCGTCCTTTTCCAGAACAAATATTCGAAAGCTCTGGCAAATTGATTCATTCATCCATTCAAGAAACTTTTGACACTTGTCTATTAGGTGACAGTCACAATTTTCAATGTGAGTTATTTAGATAAAAGACACAGTGTGTGCCATCAGTGGCCTCGTAGTTTAATGAAGCAAAATGACAAGTAAAGAAATGGGTACAATGTAATGAGAGCTTATTGTTTATTGCTCATCCTCCATTCTTTCCTCTCTATTCCCGTTCTAACAGCTGCACCTCTCCACCATGCAGTCCAGGTGCTCTAGGCTGAGGTTAGCCTCACCTTTGGCTCCAGACTAGGTTTGGTCTAAGGGGAATACCATCGATCTGTCACAGATATTGATTCGGAAGTTCAGACCTAAGCTTCTTGTCCCATTTCATTCTCTGGCCATAGGGTTTGATTTAGAAATTGACAGAGGAGGGAATGTGCACATATGGAACAAAAAGAGAAGTTTTCAGTGGCTTCCTTTTCAATAGAATTAATAGAAGTGTCCACTTTTCACTGAATTTTAAATCGCATAGTAAGGAAATGACACAGTTTTTTAATGATTATTTCATTCCAGTTCCAGGTAGGAAAAAATAAACTACTATAGATAGTTCAAACAAATAAAATTTAATACAGGGAATTGACTCCACAAGTATGGGAAAGATTGAGAGAGTGAAAGAAAGAAAATTAAGTAAACCAAAGATTAGCAACTTCAGTAAGCATCTGTTAGTTTCAGGGTAAGGACCATAAGGAGACAGTTGGGCTCATCAGAGCTAAGGCTGTGATGCTGAGGACATCACCAAAGAAAGACCATCTGAGTTCATGCTGGAACTGTGAAAGGGATAGACGTCATTGCTGAAACTATGGTCCTTGAAGAAGTGCATCTGCTTCCAGAAGTACTGTCATAAAGAAAGAGAAAGAGAGATGTAGCAATAGTGTTTTCTCTCTTTCTGCCTGCTAATCTTTTCCCAGTGTACCCTATGGGCAAAATTTAAGAAACTAGCTGGAAATGGAGCCAAGAAAATTTAATATACAGTCTCTCCAACCACAGATTATAGAGAAAAGTAAAGAATGGTATGTCAGAAGATGAGAGAAAGTAAGCAAATAATCAAGACATGCAATCCTTTGGCTACCCTGCATCTATATACATCCTTCATACCTACCTTGTTTTAATACAACAAAAAAATAACAATAATGTGATCCTTCTCCTTATCAAGAACTGCTCTTTGCAGAATAAGAGATATTCTCACCTTTTCTCCAAAAATGGAAAACATGAAATCCACTCACTGACGTATCGATTTCTGAGTTTTCACTTAAAGTCACAAATCCACTAGGATATTTAGTTCTCTAAAGATTAAATTGTAAATTTAGCCACTTCCTTGGTCCTTATATTAAAAAAGAGAATATTAAATTAATTAATATTTAAATGTATATACATATAATATTTAAATGTATATACATAGTAAATGTATATACATATAATATGTTCTATAATTCATATCAATATCTTCCATTATCTACTACTCATTCCATGTTTGCTATGTCTCCAGCCAGGATCTCAGATAATATTGTCCTTTAACTGGGAAAAGTGAACCAAATTTTTCTTCCTGAAGATCTGAGTCCTTGAGGAAGCTGTCCCTTACAGTTCTCTAGAATTACATTAATTTTTCCTATTAAACCTTAAAGTACTAAAAGTTACTCCAGGAAACCTCCCAGGTTCCAGACAGAACTCTGTCTGTCTCCTCTATGGAGAAGCAACCCAGCTTCTCTTTGGTAATCAGGACCAATCACTCCAGAAATCACAACAACCCTTATTTGTTGTTTCAATGGAATGAGGATCCCACAATGACCAGGTGGCAGATTTAATCTTACATTTCAACAAAAGAATTATGTCTCCTGGTTAAAACTATTCATTATGAAAATAAGACCTCTCAACCAGCAGAGCCCAAAGTCACGTGCACAGCAAAAACTTAATGAGTGTTTATTTCTCTTCTTAATGAATGGATTATTAGCAGAACAATATTATACATAGTGTCTAGTAGAAGCTCATACTACATGGTATAGGAAAACACTCCAAATTTTAAAATTATTGTCTCTCAGCTGGTATTGTATCTAATACTTCAGGAAGACATTCTATGTTTCTGTCAAGGCAGCTGCTTTTGAGCCAAGAAGTATATAGTAAGATCAGTGAATTTTATGACCCCATCACTGCACTTCTTTTACTTTGTAAGAATAAGTCCTCTGGTCAGAAGAAATATTGTGTGGAATATCTTGATGGTGAATAAGGCACTCCAAAAGTCTACTGATGTTGGTCCTGGAAGGGGCATTAGAAGCAGGAAAAGCAGAGCCAATATCCAGAAAAGTTTCACTTCCAGTAAGGACAAAATCATTTACTGTTTAAAGCTGGAAGAAGTCCAAAGCAATCAATCTGATAGCAGGTGGTTGGCTGGTTGGATTCCCCAAGGAATGGTGCCATTTCACGGTTTATGTCTGACTTCTGCTGGCTCCTGTGCCCTCAGCAAGAATGGTAGTCATATAGCTTTGGTAAAAGAAGGTTCATATTGTTAAAGTTCTTGTAGAACCTCTGTGCTACTTTGCACATGAACTCATTGGTCAAGCACCGAAGTGGCTAGGAAATTGCTGTCTGGATGACACCCACAGACCAGGCCATTGTCTACACATTTCTCTAGGAGTTAAGCACTGACACTTGGCTTCTGCCATTCAGAAATCCCATCATTTACACTGAAATTTGGGAACTTATTTTAAAGTTGGCCTCTTGCAATGTCATCTCAGCCAACAAAAGATAGGTACCACAAAAAGGATGTTCTTTAATTTTAATGTGGATAATTCAAATATATATAAAAGAAGAGGAAAGGTAGAATTAATCCACTATTATCAATCACTCAGCTTCAAAAGTATGAGTTTATAATAAATTTTTTCCCATCTATATACATGTCCACCTTCTGAATCACAGAGTTTTTGAGCATTCTTGTACTTCCCTCGCTAATGTTTTCTCAAAGTCTAAATAAAGGGAGTATTCTCTGGACTCAACTGGAGAACGTATTGAGGAATGACCATATTACAGATAATAAATATACTCAGTTATTTCTACCTCTCTAAGCTCTGGAATATTTCTTCATTATGCCAGGGAAGTTGTATTCTCAATATCATTGAATAAAGGCCACATCAGAGCCACTTCCACCCACTTAAGAAAGCACATTGAATACAGAATCTCCATAAATCACACTTTGTTCCAAAATCCTTAGAATATATTTCTACACATATTCCCCAAGTTTAAGGTTATATGAGTGAAAAAATAATAATCTTACCATAATAGTGGATAAGATTTTGCACTTGTCCTGTGATTTTTGCCAAAATCTGACTCAAGCTGTAGGTCTGAAAGCACTATGGCATGGTAGAGATCGGTCTTAGTTGTAGACATCCACTTGCAAAGCAACTTCTTTATGGGAAGTTACTACAGGATTTCCAAAAAGAAGAAAACTAATAACCTTTGGTATGGGAGCTTATTTCTGCTAGTAATAGAGTTCAAGGAGATTTGTGGTCATCAGATTAATTCATGTCTACCTGGATATCTCTATGTCAAGTCACAAAATTCCATTCTTTCTCAAGAAATGCTCTAAATTTCACACAAGATAATGTACGCTAAATGTCACATAAGATATTTAATGAAGCAATGAATTCAACTTACATTGTAATTCTATAATTTTCACTTTTAGATTTGAGATGGGAGTTGGGATCTTCCCTACAGCTATAATAAATGAGAGATTATTTTAGGAGAACACAAACCCTGTGAGTTTCGGACCTGCGTTGAACTAAAAAATTAAAGCTCTGGATTCGTCAGTTTCTTTCTATAAGTAAACCAGTACAGTCTCAAAAAAAAAAAAATCTTTCCCAACAGTCTTCGTAGTCATGATTACTACTATAGCAGTTGAATGCATCTAACCACTTGGTTTCCCATAGCCTTGCCTTCAGTAGGCCTTTCATCTAAAGCAACTACGTATAACAATTTGGTAAATTTGATGTCACTGCATGTCATGGATTAATGGTAACCCATTTTCCACAGGTTAAGGTCATCATTGTATTCAAGTTCTATAAGGTACCTAACCAAAAAAATCCTATCTTTAAAGTCTTTTTTTTTTTTGGAATTCCTCCACCTGGCCCCCCAAACAGAAAGCACTCTAATGATTTCAAACAGTGGACTTTAATTTGGCAACCTAATTCAGGAATATTGTTACATGTTTATTAGAAAGTCTGCAAGATAACAAATGGAATGAAAGTGAGGTACACCAGAGATTAGTAATCTGTAAGTGGCTACTTCATCTAGTCCTTGGAGAACAAAAGGAATAAGATGGTGTAATCAGAGCTCAGAAGACCATTCAGTGCTTCATCTAGTCCTTGGAGAACAAAAGGAATAACATGGTATAATCAGAGCTCAGAAGACCATTCAGTGCTTCCCTGCTAGGATGATGTGTAGATAGCACTGAAACCTTGGACAAGGGCCTGCTGTTTGTGCTAGAACCATGGAAGAGAGGCCATTTAAGCTGAAGCTGAGTTTCTGATGGATGGAAAGGATTCAGGAGCTGGAAAGTACTGTTAGAAGAAGAACAAGAGAAAAGAAGAACAATAGCTTCTCTTTTCCTCCAACTATCTGATGCTCTGCTAGTGTCTGTTTTGGAAAAACCTAAATAGAGGTGAGCTAGGAAGGAAAGCTAAGGAGTGTACTTTTAATTTCCACTCTCCAGCATTTCAGAACAGAGAATGTATAGGTGACAGACAATAGACAAATATATGGTACAGCCATTATGATTTAGGAAAGTCTTGCAATTATTTCTGTGTATAAATCATCTCCTATTAGTTAAGAAAGACTGTGTTTATCCCATCAGGTGAAAAAAAATATGACTCAAATTTGTCGTTTGTTAAGCACCTACTATATTAGAAATATTGTTGGAAAATAAGAATAGTGATACTCTAGAAATGAGGACAGATAAAAAGCATACAACAAATAAATACATAATTTTCAGTGTTGATAAAAGCTGTAAAGAAAAGTAAAGAGTGGTAAAGAGTAGAGAGAGACGAGGAATTGCTAGAACCTTTTAACAGGATAGCAGGGAATTTTTATCTGAGAAAGTGATGGGTGAACACAGATCTGAAAAATCTTGTGAGTATGATGGTTAATTTTATGTGTCAATATGGAGGTGTTTTGGATGAGATTAACATTTAAATCAGTGAACTTTGAGTTAAAAAGACTGCCTTTTATTATGTGGGTGGGTCCTATCCAATCAGCTGAAGGGCCAAATAGAACCAAAAACAGTTTCCCAGAGGAAGAAGGAATTCTTCAGCAGGCTGATGTTAGAATTAATCCGCACCATCAGCTTTCCTGGTCTCAAGACCTCCAGCCTGCACTACAGATTTTGGACTCGTCAGCCTTCATATCTCTATCTCTGTATCTCTATATCTATCTGTCTGTCTGTCTGTCTATCAATCTATCTACCTATCACCTAAATTTTCAACAGATTAGTATAACTACTATATGGAAAATTGACTTAGGGGACCCACTCAGAAGCATAGACACAAGGAAAAGGATATTGTAACAGTCAAGGCAAGATACGATGGCTTTGTGAAGCGCATACTAATTCTGGACTTTATTTATGTGATCTAATTTTTTTCTTGTTATTTAAAATAGCTAGTAATAGAGCTTTCTATTACTTGCAGCTACAGTAATCCTAGCTGAAGCAAAATTTGGTTCCAAGTGTGTGGTGCTGAATTGAAATAGGAGGTTAGCGAAAAGAATACCACTTTCCTGAACTAGGAAGTTGGTGATATTTGTTACGTAGTTGTAGAAGAGTTGGCTAAAATGACACCTCTCCCACTACAGGAAAAGACAAGGTATTTGAAAAGGGTGAAATTTAGAGTGATTAAGAAGAAAAGATCAGGAATTCAGACTCTGTCGGATTGAATTTCTAGCCGTTAGTGAGGTCTGCGAGAAAGATAACGGCTTATTTTAAATTGAACTTTGTGAAAATAAGGAAGAGAAAGAATGGAAGAAAATATCCTTCTTTTCATTCAATGGACTGAAATTCAGACTATTTCAAATCTACCAATATAGGGTTTGAAAGGGTTGAGAATACCAAGGCTCTACTCCAAAGTAAAGGTTTTTGCTAACAGAGCAGGAGGGTGGCAGGCCAAGAAGGTAACAAGATTGGGACAAGATGAACCTAACTCTTCAAGATGAGTCCCCTCTCAAGCAAATTCTGCTAAGCATTTTCAACCAAGAAAGTGGTTAATTGTGTCATTGAGAAGGAGCAGATAGGATTTAATCTGGAGTAATTATGAAAGTTTTGGTGCCCTTTCACCTAAGGTTAATTGTTTTTAAGTTGCTCTGAGATGAAGGTAAAGATGAAGAGGCCATTCAATTTGTAAGGGAATGGGCCATGCACAGAAGCTAGTTGCTAAGAGAATAAAGTGATCAGACTCAGACTTTAATCAGATAAACTAGTGTATGTGGTCACCATGCTTGCAAACTTTAGAAAGCAAAAGATCAAGAACTACCAACTTTTTAAGGGAGCTATACTGCAAAAAAAAAAAAAGAAAGAAAAAAGAAAGAAAGAAAGAAAGAAAGAAAGAAAGAAAGAAAGAAAGAAAGAAAGAAAGAAAGAAAGAAAGAAAGAAAAGAAGAAAAAACACCCAAACCTGGCTCTAAACAACCTTTGATTGCTCAAACCAATCTATCCCATCAAATTTATAACAGCTAAGACTGGTCCGCAAATGCCACATCATCTCCAAAGCCTATTTTAAATACAGCTATGAAAAAAATTGACAAAGGAAACCCATCTTAGAAGTGGAAATGAATACTGTCAGTTTGGCTGACCAAGTATCTCACTTTTCTTGTAGTTCATGAGGTACTTGATATTTCTATTCAAGAGTACATGACACCTACTATCACCTTGTGACACCTATACCTCTTATTCTCTTCATCCCCTTTCTCAATAGAGATTTATTTTGTTTTATTTGTTGTCATTGTTATTTGTTTGTTTGTATTACTAATAGCATCCAGTTCCCTTACCAGCACAATATGCTGAGGTAGATACTGTCAGCAAACAAGGAAGAATTACATCTGGACCTAAAGGAAGAGAATAGATGAATTATAAATTGTGTCTTTTGAGTATGTCACTATATATAATTAGGTATTTGTGAACATTCGGTGGCTAAAATATTTGATTGTGGTTAATATTGCTGAATGCTTACTATTTATCAGTTTCCCCTTCTTTCTTCCTAACAGCATGAAGATTTTCATTCAAGTTTCCAACCTCTCGATATAATCCATGTGATCAGGGGATATTCTCAATCCCAACTCCGGCTAATTATCACCAAAAGAAGAATATTTTCTACTTTCTTCCCACAGTAATTGATTTAAGTATGTAGACATAATAACAAAGATGTGGCATTCCCCCAACTTCAATCTTTTTTTAAAGAAATGGTTGTGTGTCTCAGTTTAGGTTATGAGAATAAATGAGGTTTATTGGGTATTTGAGGGGAAATATTTTCTAACTTTTAAATGCTGATTTTCTTTTAATGAATATCATGATAGATAAAGGTGAAACTAAGAATTTCCACAGCTATTTTGCCACTATGGGGAGTAGATCCTTAGGACAAAGTAAAAGTAATAAGGGAGGCTTAATTTAAAAAACAACAAAAACAAAACTAGGGCCACTGAATGATCCACCCCAACCTGCAGTTTTATATAAGCCAATACAATTCTTTAATTTTTAAGCAAGTTTAGAGTGGATTTTCTGATAGTTTTATCCAGATTTACCCTGAGAGTGATATACAAGGTTAAGAACTGGATGTCATACAAATGCAGATTATGAATGAAATTCTTAGAAGAGATGCTGCCTGATATACAATCAAAAGGAAAGTAAGTACTTTGCCAAAGACCATCGAGAGGAACAGTAGACAGACTAAATGGCATTTGGAATACCTTAGAATCGTTATTTAGTGTGGGGTCTCCCAGAGGGACATAGCCTAACTCCACTGCAGTAAGAGAAGAAATCAGCGTTCATGAGGGTGAAGGGAATGAGTTTAGAAGACCCTGAGAAATATAAAATCATACAAAGTTTGGTTGACATCATCTAATATAACACCATTCTGTATAGAACAAAGAACTAGAAGGACAAAGATCTAATAACCAACCATTTGGTGACTCTTGGAGACAAGTAATACAGAAGAAAACAACGGCAAGAACAAATGCTAAGATCAATTAGGTCAATATCAACATGGAGACTAAAAAGCAATATGGTAAAGCCCAGTACTGAGGACACAGGGGTAACTGATGCGATAAAACCAGAAAAGTATAAGGCGATAAATGACAACTAGCAACTGACACTGAGCTACAGCGTTGGGTAAACAAAGAGACGTTGGGGGCTATGCCGAAAGGGAGAACACATGTCCCATTTAAAGAAGCTGCTGCTCCTCAGCTCCTGCAAGCTTTTTCCATACAGGTCTGTGGGCTGAAATTTCCAGAGCTTCTGATTTATGATACACTCTGGAACTACAGATTTTTATGAGAAATTTTCTTATTTTAAATTTGACAACTAATTCAAATTTAAAACCCTACATAGGCCTATCCTAGGCAGGTCAAAAAAAAAAGAAAAGAAAAAGAAAACTGAAACCCAACACATTTGAGGGCTGGATTGGGCCCTAAGGCCAGTAGTTTTCTGCATATGCCTTAGGAGAATTTTTTAAGAACTAATATTTCTCATAATAAATAGATCATTTTCTGAAGTTCAGAAATTCCTATGGTTTCATTCATTTCTTCTTTTGTTGCTGTTAAACTCCAGACATTTAAATTTAATAATTTTCCTTAAAAATGTCATATAAAATTTGAAACATTATTATAAAATTATATATCCTTCCATATATATATCAATGGAAAAATAGAGAAAGATGAATAATTTATAAGAATATATATATATACATATATATGATATCGATAAGGATTCAGCCAAAATCTGGAGAAAATATAATATGCCAATGAATAAAAAGTTCATCAAAGACTACGCCTTTAATAATAGCTTTCCTGTAATGGGTTTTATACTTCTCAATTTTTATCTTTTCAATTTAAAAAAAAAAATCATACTTTAAAGTATCCATTCTCTGAAGATCCATTATTTAATATATAGGCTACATTTTAAAAAGCATGTAAAACATTTTCAGACTTTTTTTATATTGCTATATTATAAGAAAAAATGGAAAATTTCCGTATTAAAATATAATTAGTTTATATAGATAAATAAGAATTCTAAAGCTTATAAATGTGGAGAAGTTTTAAAATTGTTTAGTTTTTGATATCCTTTGCCCTTGGTTAACAGAAAACAGATACTTTTCAGATTATTTATTTGGATTGCTTTTTCCTGTTTAAGTATATAATTGAATAGTTTTCAGTATTTTCATGAAGTTGTATAACTATTATTACTATCTAATTTTCGCACATTTTTATCATCCCCCCAAAACATCCTGTACCCATTAACAGTCATTCCCATTCTACCCTCCCCATTTCCCACCTCTAGGCAACCACCAGTCTAGTTTCTATCTCTGTAGATTTGCCTATTCTGGATATTCCTTATAAATGCAGGCATAAAATTTAGTCTTTGTAATTGCCTTCTTTCACTAAGAATGATCTCAAATTCTATTCGTGTTGTAGCAAGTATCAGTACTTTATTCTTTTTCATTACTAAATATGTTTCTTTTTAAGGATATACTATATTTTGTTTATCTATTCATCGATTGATAGACATTTGAGTTGTTCCACCTTTGGCAATTATGAATAATGTAGCTATGAACAATTTTGTGCAGGTTTTTGTGTGAATGTGTTTAAATACTTTTTGAGTGTACATCTGGATTAGAATTCTGGGGTCACATGGTAATAATATTTAACTGTCAAACTGTTTTCCAAAATGACTGCATAATTTCACCTTCCTTTAGCAATGCCTAAGGGTTCCAATTTTTTACTTTTGTTAACATATGTCATTATTTTTATTTTGATTATAGTCATCCTAGTGGGAGTCAATTAGTATCTCATTGTGATTTTGATTTGCATTAACCTAACGGATGATGATGTTAAGCATCTTTTCACGTGCTGATAGGCAATTTGTATATCTTCTTTGGAGAAATGTCTATTCAGATCCTTTGTCCACGTAAATATTCCATTAGTATCTCTTTATTATTGAGTTGTAAATGTTCTTTATATATTCTGGTACAAGTTCCTTATCAGAAATAAAATTTGTAAACATATTCTTCTGTGAGTTGTTTTTTCATTCTCTTGCTGATATCATTTGTAATATAACATTTTTAATCTTTATAAAATCTAATTTATGTTTTATTTGTCACTTATCTTTTTGGTATCATGTATAAGAAAGCATTATGTAATCCAAGGTTACAAAGATTTGCTCTAAGAATTTCATAGTTTTAGCTAAAACATGTATATATCTATGATCCATTGTAAGTTAATTTTTATGAAGTATAAACAAGGGGTCCAAATTCTTTTTTTACATATAGATATTAGGTAGTCCCAGCACCATTTAAAAGACTATTTTTCCTTCGTTAAATTGTCTTGGCATCTTTGTAGAATATCAATTGGCCATTAAATTAAGCTTTTATTTCTGGAGTCTCAATACTAATTCAGTGATTTATATGTCTATCCTTATGCCCATACCACCCTGTCTTGATTACTCTGTAGCTCTGTAGTAAGTTTTGAAATTGAGAAGTCTGAGTGCTACACTTTTGTTGTTCTTTTTAAAGATTATTTTGGTTATTCTGGATTCCTTGCATTTCCATCGGAACGTTAGGATCAGCTTGTCAGTTTCTGCAAGAAAAACTTCATGTGGGGTTTTGATAAGAAATGTCTTGCATTTGCAGATTAATTTAGGAAGTCTTGCCATTTTATTATTAAGCCCTCTGATGTATGAATATGGGATACGTTTACATTTCTTTAAGTTTTCTTTTATTTCAACAATGTTTTGTAGTTTTCCGAATGCAAATGTTGCATTTATTTGTTAATTCCTGTTTTACTTTCCTTTTGATTATTTTATTTTCAGATTTTTATTGTTAATATATAAAAATACAATTGGTTTTTTTAATATTGATCTTTATTCTGTGACAATATTAAACTCATTTATTATTTCTAATAATCTTTGGGGGGTGTGAATTTCTTAGGATTTTCTATTTATCAGGTAATGTCACTAGCAGATTAAGATCAATTTACTACTTCCTTTTCAATCTAGATGTATTTATTTATTTTTCTTGCCGAACTGTCTTGGTTAGAATAATCAGTACAGTCACACTAATTCCTCTTTATCATCATTTTATCATGGTCTTCAAAAGAATATGGAAATTGAATGACAAAGAAAATGCATGCTAATTAGAATAATAAAATAATAGACTGGTAAGAAATAAAGTTTAGACCTTCACATAGAGTAGGCACGTAACAATTGTCATTAAAAAATGAGCTAGTGAACTCCAAATTATTCTCATATCTCTTCTACTTCCTCTATCACTTTGAGTATTTCTTCACCCATTTCTGTGCTTGGGTGAGAAGCTTTCTCTGATAAAATAATTACGTACAGTTTTACAGAAATTGTATGTGCTTAACAGTTCATACAACCATTTCTACTACTACGATCCTCATGCCACACTGAGGTATCAGGGAACACAGATGTCATGTTCTGCTCTCTGCTGGGAAGTGCACCCTAAAGTCTTGCTCTTATAAGATTCCCTATGAGAGGAATATTCACATGGTTCTCCTATCATCATTTTCTCCTCTAAGGGATTTTAAAATTTCTTAAGACCAACAGGAAATTAAAAGACTTTGAATAAATACGTCTTCTTCAAAGTGTACTATGTCTGACATGAACTTTAAAGCCTAAGTGTAAAAAACTCCATAAGTTCAAACCTTTGCATCTCAAAAACATGAATAACCAATGAGTGTACTCTTTTTCTCTTCTTATATTCATTCTGTTGTAATAGCTCTTCCAAGTGACAGTAAATCCTTCATTGCTTAACTGTCTGAATGATGGTTGGTCATGTTCTCAAAAGAAATTACTGGAAGTTGGAGGGAAACACCAACTAAAATCTCAAAATATTAAATATGTAACATATTGATGCAGTTTAAAGTGGAAGCTCTTTTCTGGAGGTCCTTCCTCATAGCCCTGTTGGCTCATACTGACTTTATCATCAAAGTCTCAGGATCGGTCATGAGGCATCCAATGACATTAGAAGAGCTCTACTCCCCAGAGGAAATTGAAAACCCAGCCTGGACACAGAATTCTCCACAGTAAGGACAAACAGGTGTTTCAAGGCAGAATCAAAAAGTATGCTAAACTTTGGCATCTTCATGCAAACTTGAATTCTGGTTCTATAGGAAAGGTAAAAAAGTAAGAAGTTATAGAAAGTACGTATATTATATATAGTCAGAGCAGTATTGAGACCTAGGAATATTAAACCATGTCTTCACAGAGAGGTTGGAAATACTGGAGACAAGACCAAGCAATTTTATTGATTAAATTGGCAAGAACTAGGCCACCAGATGAGGGATTTGGGCTTTAGCCCTAGACGATTTAGCAAGCAAACAGCAGTGTACAGAGTGGGGATCAAGGCATAAACTGAAACTTATGATGAGAAGGGCAGGCCTCAGCATTTTCTGCACAGGGGACCTGAACCACAAGGCAGAACAAGATCTTGCCTTCTTGCACATGCCCACTCCCCACATATTCCTATTTCAGGATAAAGATAAATACTGATCCAATTGGGTCATATTGCAGAATAATAATTTAGCCACAGGCATTCCTACATTGGGTTGCAGTGCATCACAAGTTCATAAACAAAGACATGCCTCACTCTATTTTTCTTTCTTTCTCTAATTCTCTGGTATTTCTTTTTCATTCAAACAATTGAAGGAACAAACTGAGTCAAGATTTGCCTTCTTGGAGATGTAGTTGTCTTAATTTTTTCTCTTCTATAATATAAAAATCACATTCTTTAAGGGTGGTACTGATTGATGTTAAGACTTAGTGTTTTGTTAGACTTGTTTTTCAGAAAGCTTACATCATTCATCAGAAAGCCCTGTTTATCAGAAAGCTTACATTGACTATGGGTACAAGCCTAGGTCATAATTAACTTATGCCTTATTTCTCATTTACCATTATTCTTGTTTAAATGCATCTTTCCCCTGGGAAACCATGGAAAGAAAGGACTGTTGAATTTTAAAAAGTGATTCATGGAACTCTGGGTCTTCTGACCATAATACCATATTAATATCATTTAAGGGCTCCAATATTATGTGATTAAAATATAATTTCAGGACATATTTTGTACCTAAAGATCATGAAAGAAGACAGGAGCTGATATCTCTTAGCATATCATTCTTACAAAGGAAATCATGAGAATGACTAGCAGGATGGAGATCATATTGAGAATAAAAGAATAAATGAGACCATGGAAACATGTTTACATTTAATAAAGCAATAGAGGACAGAGCAGATAATAGAATAGAAGCAGTCAGAGCAATACAGAGATACCAAAATTGTCATGAAAGTCAGTAAAAGAGAGAATGAAGAACAAAGGAGCTGTCAACCTAGTTACATGCTACATAGATAAAATGGTGAGTGAGAACAGAAAAAAGGCTGATTAGATTGGCAACCAAATATTGTGAATAACTTTGGACGTGCAGTTTCAGTAGAATGATGAAAACATAAACAATTGTTAAGACCTAGAATTGAAATGAGAAAATGGAGGCCAGAAACTGGTGGCAGAAGAGAGAGGATTTTTGAAGAGGAACAAGAAAGTGATGAAATCAATAACATGAAAATAGAGAGTAAGGAACAATGTCACAGAATTAAAAATACTTGCAGAGAATTGTTGATTAAGGAGAAGAGTCCAGCAGAAATATCATAATTATGAAAAAGCTATAGTATAATCCAGCAAGGAGTCAAGCATTATTAGATGATTGTTAGGCTGGTAAGCATTTCTGCATATGCTTACCAGCCTAACAATCTTGTTAATTATTCAAATAAGTCAGTTTTAGCAAGTTGTAGTCATTGTCAACCTATACTGGCTCCTAGTAATCATTTTCTGTTCTCAAAAACTAGCTTTTTGATGATCTATTCTACACTTTTTGCCCAGAGTCAGTGAGACACTTATTGATCTTCACTGCAGAGTAGATAGAATTCTGTCAGAGGCCCACATGTGTCTTGAACTGCTTTTCTTTTTAATATCTCACTTTAAAGATGAAGAGATAGGACTATTGGGTATGCTACTGATCCCCAAAACATTATATACTTACTGTCAGAATCCAGGCCTAGGTATGCTTTTTGCTCCACTTTGGAGAATTTTACTTTAGTTTTTAACGTATTATTTACTTAATATTCATACCACACTTCTCCAATTATTTTTGCTATATAACAAATTACCTCCTAAAACACAGTGGCTTAAAGTAAACATTTATCATTCTTTCTCATGATTTTCTAGGTTGGCTGAGTTCAGCCAGGTGGTTCTCACTCAGAGTTTGTCAATGTGGTTGTCATGAGATGGTGGCTGGCGCTGGAGTTAACTGAAGGCCCAAATGGGTTGAACATCTAAGACAGGCCGACTCACATGATGGCGCTGACCACCAGAGCCTTTACACACTGCCTCTCTGGTTGGCTTGGACATCTCCCAGCATGCCATTTGGTTTCCCAGATGGAGCATTCCAAATGAGCACTGCAAGGAGCCCCAGCAGAAGATGCAAGACTTATGTGCTAAGCTTGAGACCCCCAGAATGTCCACTACATTCTATTTTCTAGCAAACCACTCAGGCCGTTCCTGATTCAAGGCCAGTGAAATGAGTCTCTACTTCTTATGTGAGAAGCAACACGTGTGTATGGAGAGGAAGGGGATGATGGAGTCCATTTTAGGAGATCTTCTAAGAATCCCACTTAAGATGGAAAGAACTATAGATAGCTATTTTGCAATGTATAGACTATGACAAATCTTTTTTTCTTCTAGACTTGCAATGAACCACTTGCTGATATCATCATCAAACCTACTGTTACATGATCATGAAAACAGAAACTGTCTAAATCCTCATGTAGTTAAGACAGTTACATGTTAGTGCATCAGTTAACCTCTTGGAATTATTGCCTAAAATGAAAAAAATTGTAATATATGTATTCATAATATTTTATCTCTCCTTAACCTAAATAACTAAGTGGAAATTCTATGAGTTAAATAAATACCTACTCCTTCTGTATAAGATGCTACCTATGTATAGATAGCTTGACTTAAAAAAATACTTTTCCTCAATATTGTTGCTACAAAACAGTCTTAAAATACTGCTTTATATTTAAATTATATTAACAAAACTAATGTTAGCCTTGCTGATATTTTCACTCTATCAATACAAATTATTTTAAAGCATGCTTTTCTTTTATTTGAGTCTTAATGATTCTAAATCTCTTCTAGCTTTCAATAGCCAAGAATTAGTCCACTCTCAACTTGTAACATGGTCACCAAAATATTTATCAGGTTCACTAAATTCAATATATTTGTCCTCTAGGATGTAGAGTTGGTCCTTGAACAACATAGGCATTAGGGCACTTACTGCAGATGGAAAATCCCTCTAAAACTATAGTCAGCCGGATCCGCCCCATGCACCGATTCCCAGCCACCAGGTGATCCTTGAGCAAAGCACATTTGGACTGGACAGGTAAATCAAAAAAAATCTTAATGTACATGTGGACTGCGCAATCCAAACCTGCACTGTTTGAGGGTCAACTGTAGATCGTTCGTGAGATATACAGGGTGAAAAAAGTTATTAACTTTCTATTTAGGGAGGGAGTATGACCTGTGTATGACCATGCTCTCATGAAAATCACATTTTCATATCTGAAAATGGGATCCATGGGTCTGAAATAAAAGTAAGATGTTGCCTGTATTGAGGAACATGAACCTACTTGAGTTCCTAAGAAGTTTTGGCTCCTTCAATGCCACCGTCTAGTCTAAGCATAAAATGCAAGGTCATTAGATAGAGAAAACAATGGCAGTCTTTGCTGTTATTAATGCTCATCATAGAATGTTTTCTATCTCTTTTTCCTCATTCAAAGAGGGTTAAAAAAGCCTGACTTTCTTTTAATATGGTCATTAGGATGATCCAATGAAATGAAAGTTCAAAGCAACTTGCAAACTTAAAAGCACTATAAAAGTGTAGTTTCTTATGATTATCCTCAAATAAATTTGGATTGTGTATAATGCATAGTATGCTGATTTGCTAGGTGGAAACATTTTTATCAAGCATGAATGGCACCATTTTAAAGTGAATCTTCAAAAACTACTGATTTCTTAGTATCCTCTTAGTTTAAAGAGTTCTTCTATTAGAGCCACAGTCCTCATATAAATTACATGCTGTGATTCTATCATTTGTTTAAATTAAAACAAAAATTTTGTTTTTTCTAAGTATAAAAGTATTGCTTAGCCACATTATGAAAATTCAAATATGCAAATTGTTAAAGGAAAAAAAAAAGTAAGCACATTATCCCACTACACAAATACACAACTGTTAACCATTTGCTATAAATAGCCATCATAATTTTCATATAGATAGAGACAAAGATGGAAAAGGAAATGGAGATACATGACATATCTGTTTCATTTCTAACTCTTTTCATATAGCAATAAAACATGTCCTGGAAAAAAGACTGGCCTGGCCTGTAATCAGGGTTAGAGTCTCCCTCATTCTCAAATTCCTGTTAAGACAGCACAGATAAGGCGGACAGGAAATTTCTGCTCTCATTAGCAGAATCTATAAAGGATATCACTCGACTGATGGAAATCTTAAGTGATTTTCAAGCAGAAGTGAGGTAAGAGGGGTGAGGAGGGAAAGCAAGGTGCCACAGACTCACCACTGCCTGCCAGGCTCCTGGAGAAGTTTCCTGTGGGCCGGATATCATGACTTGCTAGAATTGAACAGAAAAATGATATATGTCACTTTCATTATAAGGTTAAAGAAGACTGTGATATCCATCTTGCTGGTATTCCCTCTTTGGCCCTTCATGCATTCTCGTTCTGGTGGGGAGGGGCACCCAGCAAGGAATAAGGGCATCCTCTAGCCTCCAATCACTGAGGAGCTGAGGCCTCCAGTTCAACAGCCCATGAAGAACTAAATCCTGCCAATAACCACCAAGGGAGCTCAAAAGCAGATTCTGTCTCATTTGATATTTGAGATGAGAGTGGTCCTGATACTTTGACTGCAGCTCTTAATAGATCCAGAAGTGGAATTAGCTATGCCTTGTCTGTTTATTGACCTACTATAACTTAGTAGATAATAACTGTGTGTTGTTTTGAGCCATTACATTTGGGGTAACTGGTTGCACAATAACAGGTAACCAATAGACAAGGGGCCTTGTCTTGGACAATGAAACACAGAGGAAAAATTTGTCATTTTTACCAGAAGCTTTAAAAGTTGTCCAACATTTTTCTTTTTGGCTTTCCATGGTCACTGGTGATATTTCAGATGGAGGCTGGATTCTGCCATGAAGACACCATGGAGCAGAGCCACAGCCAGTCTACAATGAACACACAGACAAATGAGGAATAAATCTTCATGTTATAAGTCACTAAGATTTGGGGATTACTTGTTAAAGCAATGAATAGAATACTCTAGCCCAGAGTTTCTAAACTTTGGCACTATTGGTATTCTGCTGAATAATTATCTGTTGTAAGGCATTGTCTTATACATTTTATGATATTTAGAAGCATCTCTGGCCTCTTATCACTAGATGTCAATATCACTGTCCATGCACTTCCCCATCACCCCAAATTATGATGACCAAAACTGTCTCCAGACATTGCCAAATGCCCCTTGGGCATGAAATAGTCCCTGGGTGAGAACAACTGTTTGAGTCTGTCCTGACTGGTAAGGTCAGTTGTCCCTCATTCTCACTGCAGTTCTCTTGGCATAAATGAATTCATTTGTTCTAGTTGGTTGCTGGTGATTCCTTCTTTAGGCCGTAGATACACTCAGCTTTTTTCTCCCATGGTCTTTCTATCTCTCCAGGTAGAACTCTGAGATAGGAATTGAAACAATCTGATGCCAGTATTCTCGGCACGTGACCTAAATCTGGGTCACAGAAAACACTTTTGCCTGAGTAAAGTTCGGAAATTCAGGATGATCCCCATGTGCCACCACCAGAGTGGCTGAACAGCCACAATTCCTGACCCTTTACATTTCTCAGGTGGAGGCAGGAACCAGCCTCCTGTTTCTAAATCCCTGGCACACAGTTCAAACTCTGAGTGATATAGTTGAAGTTCTCCCCACAAGATTTGAGACCAGGAGAGGGAACCCCCAATCCACTGTGTGGGAGGCAGAGAGGTGGGGGCATCTCTCCAAGGAAATGTACTTCTCCTTTAAACTCATACTCCTGTTTCTTCTAGACCTTTGTTTTCAGCTAGAGATTAAACTCACAAAACGTGTTTTTGTTCACTTCATTTAAAAATCCTGATGACCTTCCATTTAGGGTGTAGTCTCTATTGTTTTAAATCTTCAACTAAAATTAACATTAAAAGTAAAAAAAAAAAAAAAAAGTAAATCCCTTACAGCATCCATTATAATTATCATTTTCCTAATTTACCACTAATTCTTAATTACTATGTTATTTATTATAGTAATCATTATATTTGTTAATTTATCATTTCCATATTAATTTATCACTTACAATGTTTTTCCATTGTAAAGAAAAATAAAAACCTTATTCCGAATCTATGCCAAAACACACATGATTGATTGAGCTCAGGTGACAAAAACATCATTTTTCCTTTTTTGGGTTTAATCTAGTGTAGGTTTAAGATTTCTTTTTTTGTGTAGCATTTGTTGGCTTTTTACTTACTTTGTATCGGGATACAATTGACATATAACGTTTAATTAGTTTTGAGTATATAACATAATGATTCAATATATGTATATATTGCAAAATGATCACCACAATAAGTCTAGTTAAGATCCATTGCCACACAGTTACAATTTTTTTCTTGTGATGAGAACTTTTAAGATCTACTCTCTTAGCAACTTTTAAATATACAATATAGTATTGTTAACTAACGCCTGTCATCTTCAGAAGTTGTCACCTTCAAAAGTTTCCTTGTGCCTTTTGTGTGTGTGTATGTATGTGCATCTGTGGTAAGAACACTTAACATGACATCTACCCTCTTAAAAATTTTAAGTGCTCAATACGGCATTGTTAACTACTATTTGTCTTCTTATCACCTCAAAAAAAAGGACTTTGCCTACTAGCTCCTCTCATTTTCTCATCATACCTAGGTCTGTCCTGTTTATGACTATGCAAAAGTGGCCTACTCCAGATTCTTATCATTTTGAAAATGAGGAAATGTAAAGGGGAGGGACAGGGAGTAAGAGAAGGAGACACAGAGCACCTTTTTATTGTCTTTTCATTAACATATAAATAAAGAAAACATACTTTTAAGATGCACTTTGCTAGAGGGAAAATTCAGAAGCACTTTACCCAAAATGATTTTGTGCAGCTGATCTATTTTTTTCCAATTAAAGAATTATAATTGCATTTTATTTAGGGACTGGTGCAAGTGCTCTTTAATCCTTACTTTATGCATAATTAGGTTTTTAAAAAACTTTTTATTCATGTGAAAAATTAGTGTGATTTTTTGCAGTTCTGGGAATTAATTATAATTGTTCCATTGGAAAAAAGATAATAGCCACTTGCCTTGGGCCCATTAAAAAAAAAAAAACTGCATTAAAGACATTAATTTGGAGGTAGGTGTAGAACCAGACAATAAAATATTTAGCATTAGACTTTAAAAAGAATCTTCAGCTGAAAGAACAATAACACTGTCAAAAAGACAGGATTAATGCCGTAAACCAGGGTAAGCATTAAGAAAATTGAAAATGATAGTCTCAATGAAATTTAAGAGATTGTTGCATTAGAAAAGACAATGTTGCCATGAAAAAAAAAAAGGAGAAAATTAAGTATCCCAGTGTTTAGTATGAAACATTACTGCTGAAATTAACCAGAAATATACACAATGAGCGATGAAGGAGCGTAATGGATGTTGCTAATAGTTTAATGAATTAACTTGAGGAGTTATCTAAGAATTCAAAGAAATAATAAAATGAAATGAGAAAAATGATAAGAAACATTGAAGATATATCTGAGAGTCTTGATATCAATATACTAGAATTTCCAGAAAGATAGATAGCATGATGTGAATATAATAAAATCAGTAACTTAAAAAATAATGAAAGATAATGAATTGAAAAAAGATCTGAGCCTTTAAACTGAAAAATCTGATTAAATATATAATTTCATGGAAGAATTTTTTTTCTATATACATACATTGAGGAAGAAAAAAAGAGAGAGCTAGAGAGAGAGAGAAGTCAATCAGGAACTTTGTTGAATATTTGTAAAATGAAATGCTAGAAATTAATTCAGCAATGTCTAGAAAGTTCTGAGGGAAAATAATTGGGAGTCTAGATTTCTACATCCAGCTAAGTGTAATGGTCTTTATCTGAAATTTCACCGGAAGTAGTGAAATACGGTAACTATAACATTCTAAACAGAGGTACCAGATCAAAATGAAAAATTTCAAATGATTTAGCTAAAAAATATTCTCACAATTGTGAACACCCCTCATTGAGCCAAAGAGGATTAAAGTTCATGGAGAAAGGAAGTGGACATCTTGGAGGGAGTTGCTGGTAGTCTGTGAATCTCACTTACCCAGGGGACTGGGGCATGGGATCCTGTTGCTCACCTCAAGTCTAGTGAGAAGGGTCAGTGAACTTCACTGAGAATAGAGTTAATGCAGAAACAAGGCACCTTTAATAATTTTTTCAATGAGCTTCAGGAAGATAGCACCAATGAAATACAACCAAACACTCATGATAAAGGAGAAATTAAATACCACGAGTTCCCAGTACAAAAAAAAAATTTGTCATAATAAAGCAAATACAAACACACACACAAACACACACACAATGCACACACACATTTACATACACACAAATAGACATATCTCCTCTTAAGTGAAGCGAATACATTAAGCTGGTGTCTGACTCTTATGGGGAAATCTACAGGAAAAAAACAACCTGGAAAGATGCTCTGAAAGTGAGAATGAAAGGGAATGAAGGTGAGATGGTGTTTGATAAGGGCACTCTCAGAGTTTTTAAAGCAAAGGATATGTGACTGTTTCCAGTGGAACAGATGAGGGCTGTGCATGAGATAGAGTTGGATAGCATTATCTTAGATGCTAAGGCCAGGATCAGAAGAAACAAACTGAATGTAATCCCAGATTCCTAAAGGATGTAGAACAAGTAAGTTATTACTACGAGGGGAATGTATCATCTGAGGCAAGGCAACTGCTAGTGAGAGGTATATGAACAATGTCCAAGGGGTATGCTCTATGAACTATCATATTTGTACCAGACAAGTATAACTATTACTTCCTCTTTTATTTTTCCTCCCTCCCAAGATTAAGATAGGTTATCCTAGCTGCCACAACGAATGACCCCCATCTAAGTGTTTTCATATAATAACAGCTTATTTCACATTCCCATCATAGTTTAGTTGGGTTTTGGGTAGGCAGCTTTCCATTTGGTGATTAAGAAAAATCAGCCTCTTTTCATTTACTGGCTCTGCCTTCGAGTGTTCCATTGGGGCTTCTACCTCTGGCCAGGAGATGATAAAAGAAAGCATGGAGAAGCTATGCCCAAAACACTCCTATCTTAACTACCTCAGATTGCTAGTGATCCATCACTTTCACTTATATTCCATCAGGCAAAACTAGTCATATGGCCCAACCTAGAAGAAAATTTGGGATGCCCAGGAAGAAGAAATGGTTTTGATGAGCATCTGTCTGGTCTCTTCCAACTTACTGCCACCAAGCTCTAACTCCCCAAAGAGTTGGAAACTGGAAGGGTAGGAATTTGGAAATAGAACAGAAACTTATCTTTCTCTCATTCTTTTCACTTGAAGTAGTCCTGAGTTGAAGGCATGGAGTAACTGCAACTTTATTGAATTTGGAAGCTTTACTTATATTGGGCATTTTAAGTAGAAATTTGATTGTGATTTGTGTCTTGAAATAATCTCAGTGTTTTAAATTTCTTAAAAATAACTATAAAAGATATGAAATGCTAGACTCTTCATTGCTGGGGCAAAACTAGTCCCACTGAGCAAAGTTAAAGAAGAATGAGGGGAGCAAAATTAAATTGTCTTGTGATTGTATCCCACCGATTGGTCTAGTTTAGCATACTGGTTGCATAAATTCTTGTTCACTCACTTGAAACAGTAACTGGCGTGTTTTATTCTTCTCTCCTGTGACTATACCCATTCATTTGTAGAGGCCTGGGGCTTCAATTAACTCCAGAGGGAGTTGTAAGCTTGCAGCCCAGTGATCAAAGATGACAGATTCTTGACTTCTGGGCCACTAAAGGCACTACCCAGCTGTGAAATGGCAAAAAGTGCCTAGAGAATGCAAACCAGCATAACATGTTTTTCAGACATTCTTATTCTTTCCTCCTTTATACACACAAACACACACACACACACACACACACCAGAGCCCAGAGATCTGGGGGGTTGTAAAAGGAGTTTGAAGCAATACAGAAACTCATGCTCTCACTATTATGAATCTGTCAAGGGTTCTATCAAATCTATCATAATAGATTTCCTCTTGATATTTAGGAAATATGGATTTAAAAAAGTCTTTTGTTCTGTATTTTCATGTCGGATATTTTGAAGGTAGCAGACTAGCGGAAGAATTCATGGCTAATATCATAGGGAAGTTAGTAAAGACATCTTGGGACTTCTAAGAATTAGAGAGACTTGAGATTTTCCGTGTTGTCTCCTGGAGCACCGAGTTTTGATGAGTGCAGATGAGTATACCAATGTGGCCTGAATGGGTTGTGAAGATAGCTAAGAGAGACTGTGAGTAGCTAGGAAAAACTTATCATAGTGTAAGACAAAGAGACCCTAGCAGCTGAAACTTCAGGGAGGAAGGTGATGAGCTGAAATCAGAGAAGTGACAATGGGCTGAGATCTCAGAAAATAATAAGAAGCAGCAGTCAAGTTGGCAATACCATAGACCAGCCATGTCTTCTCTCCATTCCATAATACTTTTATAACACCTAGACTTGAATGTAATTTGTTAGCAGAGTCCAGAAATTCTCATTGTGACTGTTAGTGAGTGGCCTGTGCCACAGACTGAATATCTATGTCTCCCCCAAATCATATTTTAAAACTTCATTCCCAGTGTGATGGTATTTGAAGGTTGGACCTTTGCAAGGTTATTAGGTCATGAGGGTGAAGTCCTCATGAATAGGATTTAGTGCCCCTAGAAAAGAGATACCACAGAGCTCTCTTGCTCCTTCTCTCATGTGAGGAGCCAGCAAGAAGACAGATGTTTATGAATCAGCAAGTGGACCTTCCCAGACAATGAATCTTCCAGAACCTAGGTATCGGACCTCCCAGCCTTCAGAACTGTGAGAAATATTTGTTATTTAAGCCACCCATCTATGGTATTTTTGTTACAGTAGCCTGAATGGACTGGGGAAACCTGCTTTAACAAATATATAAGCTAATGGTTTTCAGAAATAACCATGCTGCAACCTAGGCTCCCTTCTGCCCAGTTCTCTTGGATACTTAGGATTTCTCTGTTCCTTCTGCAGGTCTCTGAAAGTATAGATGTGTGGGCCTATACTCCAGGTTTCTGGCTCTATCAGATCCTTGTTTTGTGTTCTGGAAGAGCTGAGTTCTCTTGGTCATCCTCGAGTGGCCTGGATGGAGTTCCTGGCCCTGTATATGGAACTCCTGTCATATCCAATCCATATCTTGGTCTTGATTTTTCCAAATCAAATTACTTTTGCTTCTTAACTTCTAATTTGACACCAGGTGAACTTGGACTTAGCTTTTACTCATTGACTCCCTTTGCACATTTGCAAAAAATGATAAGATAATTGATATTCATTCCATAAATATAAATGGCATCATTCCAGGATCTAGATTGCTACTGAATTCAGCTATTAAAATTTTCTTAAGAGAAATGAATTTGTCACTGCAAGGAACTCAGAAAACACATTCGATTGAGGATTAGTCAAGTGCCTTTCACTTATCATATTTTAGCTCTTCCTTTCTGTACTTCAGTATCCTCAATTATACTGAGTATTACCTGGAACAGTAATGGACAAGTAAGGTAGGTTATGGACTATTAACATTCAATATAATTCAAGGTCCATTTCAACTTATATACATAATAATAAATAATTAGAATAAGCAGGGCATTTTGCTGAATATAATTAAAGATGTTCACTTAAAGTAAAAATACATTCAAATATGAAAAATAATGAGAAATCAGTTGCATTTTAACACCAATAATGAACTATCAAAAGAGAAATTAAGACAACAAACCTGTTTATAATTGCACCAAAAAGAATAAAATGCCTAGGAATAAATTTAACCAAGGAGGTAAAAGACAGGTACTTGGAAAAATATAAGACATTGAAGAAAGAAGTTGAAAAAGATACAAATAAATGGAAGTACATATTGTGCTCATGGATAAGAAGAATTAGCATTGTTAAAATGTCCATACTACCCAAAGCAACCTAGAGATTCAATGCAATTCCTAACATAATACCAATGGTATTTTTCACAGAATTAGAACAAATAATCCTAAAATTTATCTGGAACAACAAAAGCCCCTGAATAGCTACAGCAGTCTTGAGAAAGAAGAACAAAATTGGAGGTACCTAATAGCAAACTATACTACAAAGCGATAGTAATCAAAACATCATGATACTGGCATAAAATCAGACACACAGATCAGTGGAACAGAACAGGGAGCCCAGAAAAAATACCCACATCTATATGATCAATTAATTAATGACAAAGGGGGCAAGAATATACAATGGGTTAAAGTCAGTCTCTTCACTGAGTGATGTTGGGAAAACTGGACAGACACATCCAAAGAAATTATAGTTAAAAGAAAAGTCTATCTAGTCACATTAACCTCAAGAGGCTTCTTTGTTTACGAACAAGGATGAAAGTGTATAAATGTGACATTGAGCAAAAGTGATTCCTAAATCTAAAGTAAAGACTCTTGGGAATTCTATAAAGAAATATCTTTTCTTTGGTCTGTCTCAGAATTTCCCATAAACTTTTTTACTTTCAGATCTTTTTTTGTAACAAAATTTTTCCCCAAGAAACTGTGGTACACATTATAAGAAATGTCTAAGTTGTGCTCTTTCCACAAGTTATGAGTGTAAGATAAAAATCTCCTACTGGGACAAAAAACAAACAGAAATTTCTCTCTTAAACAGAGATAGCAATTTTTTATTTTGCTCTTGGTACGAGTTTTATTTAAGATTTATCTTTATGTTGTTTGCGTCAGTAGTTCATTTCTTTTTATTGCTAAGTACTATTCTATTGTATAAAAAGTACTACGGTTTATTTACTCATTGCCCAGTTGAGGGACATTTGGGTGTTTTCAATTTTTTTTGGACATGAACATTTTCACACAATTTTTGTGTGAAGCTTCAAGTAATATTAATTTTTCTCTTTCTCCCAACTATCATTTGTGCTATTGTTGTCATACATTTACTTTAGTGTGTGCTATAAACACAATGACTTGCTACTCTTTTTGCTTCAGACAGTAAGTTTCCTTTTAGAACTGCAAAATTTAAAAAAGTAACCACTAGCCAGATGTGAATGTTTAAATTAATTAAAATTAATCGAGACTTAAAATTCAGTTCCTTAGTAACACTTGCCACACTTCAAGGATCCAACAGCCACGTGCGACTAGTCTTACTAACAATACAAAAATAAATTGTTCTATCATTATAGGAAATTCTATTGGACAGGGTTATTTTAGAACTTTAAATTAAGGGGAAAAAAAGAATTTATATTTAACTTTTTTATGTCATTTCTTTCACAAATCCCAAGGTTTTGTTTAAAATCACACTGCTTCTACCTGCTGATTCTCCTTTAACATTTTTTTGTAGTGAAAATCAATTACACATTTCTTCAATTCTTATTTTACTGAAAAAAAAATCTTTGCTGCTTCTTCATTATTGAAATACTTTTTTGTTGTATATAGCAATCTTAGTTGACAATTTTTATTTTTTCTTTCATCACTTTAACATGTTTTCTGGCACACATAATTTATTATTTATTTATTTATTTTGACAAATAAAAATTGTATTATAATTATATCAAAAAATGTTGTTTTGATATATGTACACACTGTGAAATGATTACCACAATCAAAATAACATACCAATCGCCTCCATAGTTACTTTGTGTGTAGAGGGGGTAGTGAGAACACTTGAAATCTACTCTCATCACATTTCAAGTATACAACACATTACTACTAACTAAAGTTATCATTAGGACTCCAGGATTGATTCATCTTATAACCGAAAGTTTATACCCTTTGATCAATATCTCCCTTTTCCCCCCAGTCCCCTAGAATCTGGTATTTACCATTCTAGTCTTTGTTACTATGAGTTCCACTTTCCTTTTTTTCTTTTTTCTTTTTATTTTAGGTTCAGTATATAAGTGAGATAATGCTATTTTTGTCTTTCTGTGTCTGGCTTTATCACTTAGCATAATGTTCTCCATTATTTATGGTGTCCAAAATGGCATGATTTCCTTCTTTTAAAGACCAAATAATATTGTTTTATATACGTGTGTGTGTGTGTGTGTGTGTGTGTGTGTGTGTGTGTGTGTGTGTAGTTTCCTTTATTCATTCATCTGTCAATGGACATTTACGTTGTTTTCATATTTTGACTACTATGAGTAATGCTGGAATGAACATGTAAATGCAAGTGATTCTTCAAGATAGTGATTTTCTTTCTTTTGGATTTATACCCAAAGGCAGAATTGCTAGATTATATGGTAGTTCTATTTTTAATTTTTTGAGATACTTCCATACTGTTTTCCATAATGGTTATACCAGTTTATATTCCCAGAAATAGTGCACAAGTGTTTCCTTTTTCATCATCCTCACCAACACTTATCTTCTGACTCTTTGACAATAGATATCCTAACAGATGTGAGGTGACATCTCACCATGGTTTTGATTTGCATTTCCCAGATGATCAGTGATGTTGACCACCTTTTCATGTACTTGATGGCCATTTGTATATCTTCTTCATAAAAATGTCTATTCAGGTCCTTTACTATTTTTTAATTCGGTCATTTGTTTTGTTCGCTGAGTTGCATGAGTTCCTCACAAATTTTGTATATTAATTCCTTATCAGATAAAATTTCCTTTATTCATTCATCTGTTTACAAATACTTTCTCCCATCTCATAGGGTTGTCGTTCATTCTGTTATTTCCTTTGTTGTGTAGAAACTTTTTAGTTTGATGTAATCTCCTTTGTTTATCTTTGCTTTTGCTGCTCGTGCTTTTGGTGTCACTTCCAAAAAGTCATTGCCAAGACCAATATTAAGGAGCTTTGCCCCTATATTTTCTTCCAGGAGTTTTAGGATTTTAGGTCTTACATTTTGACTTGATTTTTATGTATGATGTAAGGGGCAGATTTTCAAGAGAGTTTATCTCAAGTTATGGTGCACTTTCAACTTTAGTTTTCCTTTTGTGCCTACATCTCAGAGAAGGCCTCCTTCCGTGCTCTTAATCTTCTCCCACTATTAGATTGCTATTTCTTGTTACTCAATGCTTGGTCACCTACTTATGGAGAGCAAGTAAGGGAGGGTATTCTCTGCTCTTCTGGTTCAGCATAAAACTTAGGAGAATGTGGGATCCTTTAGTTTTGAAGGTAGGTCCTTCCCAGCACTCCTGTTTCTCCCCAGAAATAGGAGATAATTAAAGGTTTGGTCTCAGAACATTTCTACCTTTCTTGTAGGAGTACTGGGATTTATTCTCTTCTTGCAGCTGCAATGAGTCTTCACCTGTACTACGAAGGTAACAAATTTGCCATCTTGTCCTAAGCAGCTTAAGACATTTGCTTTACAGGGAACATTGTGAGAATGTCTTCATGCTTTCTCTGCAATGAGTACTGTTCCCCTCTTCCACATCTGACTCCTGAAGGTGGAATTCTCACACTACCTCTAACCATTTTTGTGAGCCTAAGAATGGATGCACATTCCTTTTGTGTTCATTGTTCCTAGAAGCTTCATACTCTCACACTAGCCCATCATTGTCCTTTAGCCATTTGTTTAAAACTTTACTTGAATATGTTCTCAACTTGTATGTTGTTGCCTGTCTGCTACAGGTAAACAAACACTCGTATCCTGTCTCTCTTGAAGGTGCCTGTCTTTATATTTTGAGTAAGCTAGTTGCCCTGCAACATTAGCTCTCTGATATAGAAAATTTGTGATTTTGCAAAGTAACTATTTTCCCTTTTGTTATAAGCATGAAGTGTAAGAGGTCTAATTACTCTGCATTCTCAGCAGCTGCAAATATTCTCGAGTAGAAGCTCTCTTAAAAATCTCATTTTGTTTAATCCCAGCCACACTGTATTATGATAACATTATTTTTCCAAGCTTTCCATTTCTTTACATAAGACAATGTTTCCATTTCTACCATTCTGAGAAGGAAGGTGAATGGTCCTATTTATATAAGATCAGATCCAAAGAAAGAATCTTTAAGTGGCAGGCCTTTTAGCAGGAGCTGAACATAATTTATACATTTTTATAAGGAAGCCACCACAAGATATGTCGACTCACAAAAGTGTCAAATGCCTAACCATATCATTTATAGGTACATCACAGCCAGAATTTATTATGCCATTATGCCTGCAATCTTCCTCTTGGCCTGAAATCTAACTCTGTATGACCTGTTCCTAGAGAGAATAGAGACTTCCAATCCAGGAAAGGCTGGTAAGCATGAATATTTTAGCCAATCTCTTTATGCAATAATCACTTTAACATGATGTGACACCTAGATTGGTCCTTCCTAACTGGGGAGCCTGGCACAGAAGAGATGTACCCCAGCTTCTACTCAAAGGTTTACTAATGCAATGAACTTCTTGACCAGAGACTAATTAACAACACAAGGGCAGCATGGACTCTGTCTTTCTGTATCTATATCTTTATTTATTGGTATTTTAGTACCAGTCAATACTAGTGACAATAGGTACTTACTGTGTGTTTATTGAGTTCTACTAAAGAGAACTTGTTGCTAGAGGATACAGCTCCATTTCTCTTACCCCGTGCCTTTAAATTATAAAACCAAAAATACTTAATGAGTACCTATTTGCACCAGGCACTGTGCTAGGTACTGGGGCTGTTGCAATGAACAAAAACAAACATGTTTCCTGAATTCAGTTAGCTTATAGGTTAGTTTTCTGTGTCATCCACTTTGGCTGCTTCTCCAATTCTATATGGAAAAATATTGTATGACCAGAGAGTCCTTTGAGGAATCAAAGTCATTAGGAACTCTTATCATTTGAAACTGTCCCTCAAAAATGACTGATGAAATGAGGCAAACTACATCAGCTCTTCCTGGAGCCTGTCATTTGTTCCTGTGGGAAGGACAGTATGTAGAATATTCTTTCTTTGAATCTCTTGGTAAATAATCTTGAGGAGAGGCATGTCCTCAAGTTATTTTTTTCCCCAGGAAATGTTTGAGAGTGATATGCTTTTTGAGCTCTTGTATATCTGATATTTTTCTGTAGTCTTTAAATAATAATGCCATCTTGACAGGATGTAGAATTCTTCAATCATAACTATTGTCTCATATCTCTGTAGGTTTCTCTCCACAGTTTTATGACACTTATTGTTATGATAGAAAAGTTTGAAAACAATCTAATGTTTTATTCTTTTAGAAGTAATTTATTCTTCTAATGAAATCCTGTTTGTAAAACTCTCAATCACTGAAATTCAAAAATTTGGTGACATACTTACACAAAGCACACATTATCCATTTTTCCTGGTGAGTCTTCTTCCTATGAACCCAAAATTTTGTATTTAATTAAATAAACTTTTGCTGTTGTACATTGAATAGTGCTTTTCCTCTATCTATTATTTTTCATTCTTAGGCTGATCTCCATAAATTTTCTTCTAAAATGGTTTTGTTTATTCTTTCTCATTATTTTAACATTTTTATTATTTCCTCTTACCAAATTTATCCTTCACATTACTAATTTGATTTTATTCTCTTTTCAGGGTAGATTTTAATTTCATATTTGTTTTTGATCTCTGTATGCTCACATGTTAACTTGTGACTATTGATGGGCAGCCAAAAATTTTATGTTAACTTGAAATCCTTCTCAGATAGGTGTGATGGTTCCAACTATATCATTCAGCTACCACAAAGTTACCCACCTGGGTCTTGATTATATGAGTAATGTGTGTGCATTGGGGCTGATTTCAGAGACGTTTATGCAACACATTGACAGAAGCCACCTGGTTCCCACTGTTTCTCCAAGGACTCCCAGACAAAATATCAATAGAAACTCTATCAAAGTCCTCACACCATGCACTCAAATGTCTGATACCAGCCAAATCAAAGATAAGATTCTGTGGTATCACAGCAAAGGCATTGCATGGTACTTGGGAAATGTTCTTTCTCTGAAGAGTCCACGTAAAGAGAGGAGAGAATTTATAATTCATTCATCAGTAAGAATGATTATTCTTTTATTTTTTTAAACCAGAATTTAAAATAAGCACATTTCTTGAATCTTACTTAAGTAGTACAGACATTTCGTAGGGTAATTTCAGAGATGGTTCAGAATATATTTTAAAGTCTTTTTTGTTTCCTCTGCCATTTTGCATAAAAATTACTGGCCCTTAGGACAAAGTTAGGCATATTGGGAAAAATATAAATAGTGCAGCTTGATGTTCCTGCTGTGTAGAGTGTGAGGGACACTGTGTAGTAATCGAGTGAGTGGGAGTAGATAGATATCTGAATCTTTTCACTCCAAGATGTGATACTAAGATGTCTGGACCAGAAATAAGAAGGATAAAGGATGAGAAAAATCACTTAAATGAAAAATCATTTAAGAAAAATCACTGTGGACAATGATAGAACAAAGGAAGAGTGCAGGCAGAAAGTTTATTTAGGAAGCCATAATTGAGGTGAGGGAATGATCTACTGTGGTGGCAGTATAGATGGAGAAGATATTTAAATAACAGAGTAAAGATAATTTAGCAACCAACTGATTATAGGAGAAATATGTAAAAGGAGTTTATAATAACTTCTATTTTCTAGATTAAGTGATAGAACAGATGTTGAAATTATAGGACTGATAGTAAAAATGGACTATTTTGAGGTAATAGGTTGAAAGAGGGGATGAAAGTGGAATATAATAAATTACCTTTGGATATAGTGTATTTAACACAAATACAAGATTCCCAGGTAGAGATATTTAATTGGATGTTAAATTTAGGGTCTAGATTTGAGAGAAAGGGTTCAAATAAAAATATAGATTATGAGGTTAGCAGCATATTAATGCCTAGAAAAGAGCCAATAGAATATACAAACGCTGTCCTATGTACATAGAATATAATGGTGGAAAAAAGATCACATTCCTACTCTGGCAAAGCTTACATATCAAAAGTAATAATCAAATAGTCAAGTGTGTAAGTAATGTAATTCCCGACTGTTATAAAAAAAATCAAAGAATGGAATCCTAAAGGATGCTAAATGTAAGAGCTGAGCTGAATGACTAGGAAAAAAATTATTTGCAAAGAACCAAGAAGGAGAAGTAGGTTCAAGTAACTGAGAAAAAAATCAAGAGCCAGAGTCATCAGTATCAAAAAGTGTTCAAAAGGACCAATGCTGAAGGCACTGAACAATCAGTAAATCTCCTTGATTTTGTTCAGGGGTCTATAGCTCTGCCTTTGCAATCAGAGCTGCCAGAGTGAGCATATGGGATGCTGGCTTTGCCATTCTGATTGCTGATTTTAAAACAAACCTCACCATATTTCTGCTCTTTCATTCCCAAAATGATCCCATCAGTAAAACTCTGAGTCATTCTGAAGGAATTAAAAATCACATATTCGTTGTCCAAGTTAATTACAGATACTTCATTTCTCACCATGGAAAGCCCCGCTCCCTCAAGCCATGTTGAATAAAATGGATATATTCCCATGCTGTTCTCTTAGAATAAAAAAAAAAAATCATTTTCAGTCACAATACTCAAGTATTATTCTCTTTGTAACTATTTCTTTTTCTGGAAAATAATACTTCCTGTTCATTTGCAATGATCTTAAAAGTACACTAGATTATTTTATGTTCCTTGAACCATGAGAAGTTCATAGTACCAAATTATTTTTATTTACAATGCAGTGGTTTGTCTTAGATGTTGAATATGATACCTTGAAGATTCAAATGGCCTGTTTGCCTTGAAGAGGCATATAATTTTGTTTCTCAAATTCATTATTCATTTTCAGTTGCTTTTCTATGCTGCTTAGAATAGAATCAATGTGAGAAGTTTACATCTTGAATGCATCTCAGATGTAATAATTATATTTTAAATTCCATCAGGTTTTAATATTGTTAATACATTTAAGCATGCATTAAAACCCAATCCTTTCCATCCATTCCTTTTTACAGGCAAGAATTATAGTGTCCGGATAGTTATCTTTTGAATTAACTATAAGCCAGGCAGAAGCTTCTCTGTGGCACACAGTTTTTAAAAATGGCAGGGGAACAAATTTCACAGTAGGCAGCATCACTTTAAAAACATGGCTATTAATCTTTTTCTGAGGAAAAGTGCAACAGACAAAGAAACTAGTTCAGCAAGAAGAGAGCCTAAACATTTTTTTTTTTTTTTTTGGTCTTCGTTGCATAGCGTGAGATGAAAAATAAAATACATAAAGTTACAGTCAAAATTCATTTTCCCTAGGAAGTTTTGACCATAAGACAATGGAAAATATATAATATTTTTTTTTCTTTTTGAACTTGAGAGGACACCAGCTCTTCATCTTGCTGAGGAAGGAAAAGAATGGCGTTTGGATGGCTTTGGGCCAGTGTGACTAGAGAATGCCTACATCATTATTAACAATCCTATTGTGATGAAAAAAATGAGTGAAAGAATTTTGTTATATCATTTCAAAATTTTTCTGATTAACATAAAATCTCACTAATTTACACAGGTAACTGCTCTCTAGCAAAACTACTGCCCAGGAAAGGGCCCAGGCCATTCATACTTTCACTCCAGTCATGTTTTTGTTAAGCTATGTTAGGGAATTATTTTATTTTTTTCAAAACACACTCATTTCATGAAAAATAAGATCTCATGACTCTTAAAACAAGTAAAAATAATATTGTTGTAGTATTTTGCCAGGAGACACAGGAATATTCAAATTATGTGAAGACATGAGAAACTATGAGGAACTTTCTATAATGGGGCAAAATAATGCTGTAATGTTGTATTTTATGCTGAGGCATTGGCTCTAACCTTTAGAACCAGTCCTTACTGAGATATGCAAACTCTATGGCAAGCTTACCAAGAATGGCTATGTGGGTTACCTGTGCATAAGGTTTGCTCTGGAAACTTCCAGCACAAAGCCTACAACTGAATTTTAGATTGTTTCTCTCCATTGTGAGGACATGATGCTGGAGCCAGAAACGGCCTGTTTGCCAGCAGTGTACAGTGACTGCTAGCCTGAGTCCTATGCTGGGGGGAGAGTGAACAAGCAGGCTTATGATCTTTTACTTTTATGTCATCAATTTCTCTCTCCGTTAACCCAACGTACAATAAAATATTGGACAATATAATTATTGTACTCTTTCTTTCGCCTACCCCTCACTCCCCTTAAAGGAAGCAGTGAGAGAAATTCAGTAAAGAGGTAGGAAAAAAGCTTTGAGATAGGAAAAAAGCTTTGGGATAGCCCAAGAGGCTAATCTTCAACATACATTATTTTTCCATAAGAATCTTGTAATTGGGCTTGTCTTTGGTTTCATTAGATATATGGTTTAAAAGTTGATAAAGTTTCGCATATATCAGAATGAAATACATGAATTTTTCCTCATAAATGGCTTTAGTTACTTATAGTCATTTGCTTTTGATGTTAGAATATCAAGATATCACTTTTTATCTGTTAGAAAAATGTATCAGATCATTCTTCACTGTGAATTATAGGGCATTAAAAATTTACGAATTGAAGTAAATATCTTACACATACATGCTTGCTATAGGTTTTGAGAAGGACAAAATTTCAGGGTATCTCTTTTATTCCTCATTGAATGTAATGGAACTGTCATTTCAAAATAATGTTTTAACTGTACACTTTGGATTCCAAATATTTAATCCTTTGAAACTTTCCATCTGCTTTTACTCCATCTGTATACCATATATTTAGAGTTTTTCCCCCATCTTTCCAGAGTGGGGGAGAAAAACAAATAAAACACGAGACTGCTCAATTATAAATAGAACTCTGATGCAGGGATCACAGGACCAGCAAATTCAGCATTCTAAGCAAGTCTCATTTTACTTTCTAGATTGCAATTGTTGCTAGAGTGGCAAAAAATCTTTTCCAAAACTTATGCCAAAATTGAGGACAATAGTGAGCCCGTGTTGTAAACTATAACAGCGCCAGCAAGTTGATTCCAATTTGCCTTGGAGAGACTTGAGAAAGTCAAAGCTTTCTCCAAAGAAACAATACCCAATTTTCTCTATTTTAATATAGCAGCAAATGAGATGTAATTTTTAAAACTTCTTAAAACACAACCACATGAAGTAACTCTAATTGATTTGTTGTATTTAGTATTTATGTATTTAGTTATTGCAAAAATATAAGCAAAATGGCTTTCAGAATTGCATTAACCTTTGAATTTACAAAAGTTTATTTATGGTCAGTAGTTAAAAATAAAAGGACAGCTTTTATATTAGATGTAGAATTTCAGCTTTTTGTTAGCCACTGTAGGTGGGTCTTTAATGAGCAAAAGACAATTTCAGTTTTAGGGGACATTGTGGACTGAACTGATTTAGTGATTTTGTAACCCACTCCACTTCAAGGAAAATGAAAAATTGTAATCTTTTTACCAAGATATCCTCAATCTGTGTCATATTTTTCCAGTCCTGAGTTATTGTTATTGTAGTTTAAAGAAATGTCCTTGATTTGATCCCTAACAAATCTACAATTCATAACCATTGTGCCCCACTTCTATAAATTTCAAAGTTCAATAGTGAGAACAAAGGTCATAGTTTTTAAGAGTACAAATGACTATACACGGCAAAGCAATCCCCCAAAACTTGAGTATCTTATGGGCCATACTAAAGAAATGGACAGTCGTGATGACCATTACCTGTGTGCAGGACATATTGTGTAATTATTTCCTTGACTTCCTCAATGGGTGGGGGGTCACAGCAGGAAGTTGATGGCATATACAAATTGAGTTCTTTGAGGAGCATTTTAAAACAATCTATTTGAAAAGATGTGTGCAGGTAAGAGAGATCAACAATGGGTAGTGGAGTACCTTGGAGCTAGTAAAAGAAGGTTGACATTACCGCTAAATCAGAATAAGGAGTATATTTGTCAGAACCTGGAAACAGAGAAATGTGTGTAGAGAAACGGTGGTCTGATAGGAATTGAGACCTTTGGCCATGAGACACAGACAGCCAATGCCAATAAGGAGCTCATGGAATAAATAAAATGGCCTCATTCTTCTCCCTTCCTCTAATCACCTGTTAGTGATCTCTGTTGGCTGAACCCAACTGGAACCTCTGGTGCAGTATAGTGGAGAATAGATGCGCAGGTACGTAAAGAAGATACTCAGCACATATCCTAATCTAAACTGCCACAATTTCATTGGTCTAGATTTTGACTATGGATATAGAGTAAACATGACTGAAGAATAATTTTTTTTTTTTGTCTCAGATTCAGGAATTCTTGATTATATTCTATAATGCATGATAAGTATAATGATTCTTAAGTTTCTTACTCTGCCATTCTCACTCAATCTGATATCCTTTTAATTTTTAACCACTTTAGCTGTTGGATAAACTTTTCTACCATTACCTCCTTCAATGACATGTACCGAGCACACTCTATGATTGAGGTACTGTGTTAGGTCTGTGGATGAGATGACATAACCCAGTCTCTACATTGAATGATAGACAAGATGAATACGGGATGAAATTCCCCAGTATTATATGGCAACAAGAAAGATGTGAATAAAAATTTATAGGCCTGCATTTGTAGAGTCTCTATTTTGCAGCCGTGTTTCACAGAGTACTAAAAAAATTTGAGTCTACCTTCAAGGCAATTTGTTTCTCTTTATTTAAATTAATAAAATGGTAAACTAATTATGATTAGCTTTCTCTTATGAGTCTGCATGCAAGAAATATAGGCTGGCCATGTATATTCAATTAGTTAAACTCCAGAAAACTTATTTTTCATTCGATTTTGGTTAATGTGAGTCCATACTGGAAAGGTCAATTTAAAGATAATGTGATGATATTTTGAGATTTCAAGACTGGGATAGGATCCTGGAGCAGAGTCATTTTCTTTAAGATGTTTTAAGCCATTTTCAGAGGCCTCTTAGAAGAAAGTATGCAAATTCTTTCCAAGTAAGTGCTCACACTCTCCAATATTGCATTATATTAATTTCTTATTCAGATTATAATACCATCAGTATACATAATAGAGGCATGAGAGAGTTAAGAAATTATAGAATGGGTACATGTGTGTAAGAGGAAAAGAGGGAGCGAGAGAGCCAGAGGAGAGAGATTGTTAGTATTGGAAATGTGAGAGAATTGTCAAATTTTATGATATTAATTATGTAAATTATAAATGATAAATCAGAAGTCAGTGGGTTTTATAGCAATATGAGATTAAAATTATTCACAAATCGAAATTTAAAACAAAACAAAGAAAATTGAACAGTGGAGAATATGGGTGGGAATCACCAAATCCCAGTACTTAAAAGAATAATCCTGCAAATGACAACTATTGAGACCAAGAAGAGTAACATGCATACCTTAAACCAACTTTGTTATCTATATGACCTAGCATTATCTTCTGTACCTGGTTCTAGTTCTAATAAATTAATCAAACTTGTACAACTTCTTTCCTCCAGAACTGAAAGATTTCATCTATAGATAATAAAAATGGATTTTCAAACTTGTTTTTAGCATCAGCATTCTTTCTTTTTTATCCTGTACAAAAGCCCCACTGCCAGGGTGATTACTCTTGTTAAAATTATGGCACAGGAAACTTATTCGATCTAAGTACCTCCACTCTCTCATCCCCACGGCTCCTGACACACATTCAGAGAATCACTGAACCAATGATATAAGAGATTTTTTTCAGTTATAACATTCTGAGATTAAAGCGGGAATAGTTTGACTGAATATGAAGCTTGCCTCCAGTCCTGCTTAGGTAAAGAGACCCACCCTTCTCTTTTGGAAAAAAAAAAAAAAGTATATGTTGTCAGTCTTATAAATTACCACCCACACCTGAGAAAGGCAAATATCTGACCTGACCACTTACAGAGAGCCAACCATACTTAATTTGCTAAAGGGTCCCATGTAACGTGTTCCGAGCAGGTTGGCGTCTGGCTCTCTTGCGGTAGTACAGACGATATACTTTTTAACTTATCTGTCTGCACACATTTTTAACAGCTTGTAATTTTTTACTGCTCCTGTTTATACATTTCATAGACACATTCGTAGCATGCCAATTACTTGAATTAAAGTACCACGGTCAGGGGTCATACCTGAATTTTCTATTTAAAACAGATAAGCCCACATCACCATTTCTTTTAGACAGAGCTAATTTTGCTTTTTGTTTTTTTTTGTTTTTTGTTTTGGTTTCCTTGAGCCAACCTTATTTGAATGCTTTCAAATGTCAATTTTCTGCACAGTAATACCTTAATATGGGAACAGAATATGACCAATGTTCATATAGTATTTCTATAGAACTTTAATTCTTAAAGTAAACATGCTGCACAGAGCTGTAGCTATTCCTGGAACATAGCTGATATCCAGGACAGATGTGAATTCAACCTAAATCATGACTATAAACAGGTGTTCCTAAAAACAGTCAGTTTCAGTTAGTTCTATGTTCCCAAATTCTCCGAATATTCCAAATTTTAATGTTTAAGGAAGTGACTTTTTATTCAACTACGAATTAGTTTTGATATGGTAAAGGACGGCAGGTATTTTATTCTCCTTTAATGATTTTAGGTGACAGTGGTTATTCTTTAAAAACTACTTAATTACTTCTTTGACTTATCCCCAGGTCCTTCTGAAAATAGAATCAATGTAAGTTAGAATGGAACTCAATGAGTGGCTGGAATGATAATGAGGAATACATTAGGAATCGTTATAGATGGGACGCCAGTGCCCCGTTCAATCTAGTGGAGCCTCACCATGCAACCCTTCAGATATTTGAAGGCTCTGTAATATTTAGCATGGCCATTAAATGTGGCTTATATTTTAAAAGAAGCTGCAGATATTAATGCAGCTCACCAAATGGCTGGCATAAATGACTATGAGATGTGCACTTTTGCAAATTTGGTTCAATATAGGAAAGTGGAGCTAAAAACATTGGGACAAGATGAGTTTCATTTTGAAAGGAGGAAAACAATTCCTTTTAACTACCATATTTAGGTAATTATGTTGTATTACAGAATTATGTACCATAATTACATTTTACCAGCATGTAGGTGCCTTGGCAGGAAATAGTAGAGAAAAAACAATTACTTTGGGCCAAGGCATTTCTTTTCTCCCAGCAGAGGCTAGAGAAGTAATAGTGAAGTTTCATTTGAGGTTATGTCTAGCGTTTGCAGCTTGGAGGAAGACCCGAATTACAGTTGTCCTAATTGTGGTTATTAATGTTCCTTTTGGAGACAGACATTGAACTTCGTCTTCAATGGAAGGCACTTTTGCCTTCTCAGGTACCCATTCACCTCTTTGGGGGAGTTATGAAGGTATATTTTTTTTATTGCTTTCTTATATTTTTTGTAAAGTGTTTCAGATGTTATCAATGAGCCTGTAAAATGAATTAAGAAGAAATAAGTTGAAACACTCTGACAATGTTAGGCTGCTTCTTTAAAGTCATCTCTGAGAGTTTTCAAAATGCCCCCACACATGGTGGAGGATATAACCTTTCTAAAGTTTGAAGTTTTGTTCATGCAATTGTTTTGCTAGCAGAGTACTAGGACTTTGTTCAGTGGAAAATGATTATGAGATTGTGGATTGTGGAAAAAAAACATCATTCATT
>NW_006430723.1:4934275-4944421 GCF_000325575.1 Pteropus alecto | reverse complement strand
CATTGAACGTCGTCGTCAGGTACCCATTCACCTCTTTGGGGGAGTTATGAAGGTATATTTTTTTTATTGCTTTCTTATATTTTTTGTAAAGTGTTTCAGATGTTATCAATGAGCCTGTAAAATGAATTAAGAAGAAATAAGTTGAAACACTCTGACAATGTTAGGCTGCTTCTTTAAAGTCATCTCTGAGAGTTTTCAAAATGCCCCCACACATGGTGGAGGATATAACCTTTCTAAAGTTTGAAGTTTTGTTCATGCAATTGTTTTGCTAGCAGAGTACTAGGACTTTGTTCAGTGGAAAATGATTATGAGATTGTGGATTGTGGAAAAAAAACATCATTCATTATATATATGTGTATGAATATATATATATATATATGTATATATGTATATATATATACATATATATCCATAATCCAATATACATATATTTGATATATATTTGAGATACATATATCTTGAAATATATGTATTTGATACATACATATAATGCAAGCCAAATAATGATATTTAAAGATTAAAAGAATGAAGTAATTTATTCTTTGATTCAGATAGAAGAGTCTTGAACTGATATCCCTGCCCATTGAATTGAATTCTAGTACATTTAAATTAAAATTTTTGACCTTAGGAAAATCATCCAGTTTCCTTTGCTCTAGTCCTTTCATCTATAAAATAAGCTTGTATGGAGAAACAGCAATTGCTGACCTGTGGACCATTGGTTCCTGAGGGAGGGTTGCATAGTTATTTTTAAAAGGTCTCAAGTCCAAATAGGAATTTCAAGTTTTATTTAAATAGTGGAATTATTTACTCACTTAAGCAAAATATACTGAAGTGTATTTAATTAGCATTTTTTTCAAAAAGCATTTCTCAATTTATAGTAGCTATTTGTCATAATATAATTTCTCAGTCAGTTAAAACTATCAGCATCTGTACGTCATAAGGTTTTTTTTTATTTTATCTTAGAAAGGGGTCTTCGTATTGGAACAAGTTTGGCAATCACTTGAAGAGATTATCTTTCAAGTCACTTCCAACATAGTATTCTATGATTTCAGGATAATTTCATCACGTTTATCATGGCTTGGTTCAAAGAAAAAGTAAATCTGGCAAAATGAGCTCTATTTTATGGAATAGTTTGGTAATACATACTCTCTAACACTGAAAATGTGAACCTTTTCTTGCCACTACAGTAATGATCATGTTAGACAATCCTTTGGTCTATTACATTTATAATGTTTGACATAAAAAAGATATTAAAGCTCATATCTGAAGTATGAGAGAGCTGGTCAGGTGTACATAAAGCAGCCCTTTGATTATGTATGACTCGCACAAGTGGGCTGTGGCATGATTCTTTAATGCCGAATCTGATATTCTCTTCTTTAACCTTTAATATCTAAATAAAAATTAGGCTTTTTAAAGATTGGTATCAAATTTCTTCTTTGACTCATGATAATAAAAAAGAAAAATTGTCATGTGCTTTCACATTAATTAGTGTTCAGTCTCAGACATCTTCCACAAAACTGTAAACCTCTAATCCCTTCATTCCCCCATAATTTTCTCTGAACTAGTACTAGAAGAAACCAGTATAGGAAATATCTGTGTGGTGGATACCTGTTGGAATATTTTCACTCATGATTAGATTTTTCCTTCATAAGAATTTTAATTCGGGTCACCAGGATGCTGCTGCATTAATGTCTCTGGAACTAGAAGTGGATGTGAAAGAGCATGGCCGCGCTCATCTTCCACAATATTCTTGGTAAAACAAAAAAGGCTAGTCTGCAGAGAGAATGGAAGAAAAGTGTAGTGAGCAGAAATGTGAAAATTTGAAGTCTTCTGAAGTTTTTTATTTCCTTAATCTAGTAAACATTGGTGGACTTCCTCCTGTAAGTTATCCTGGTAGCTGCCAATACATCTCTGCTCTTCCCCGTGCTTGCCTGAATGGATGTCTGTTGCTCACACTGGAAAAAGACTTGATTCACCAGCCCAGAGTCTCATACGCTAGAGGATAAGGCCATCCCTACCCATGGGTAGTGTCTCCAGAACTGCCATATTGCTCCTGGTGTTGGCATATGGCTTATTCTCTCCAAGCTCCCTAAGGAACGTTTCTACTTATCCACACAAGATCATCTGCCTATTTCCCTTCCAAAAAAAGATAAATTTCTCAATTCCTTTGCTCCTATTCTCTCATACTGAAGTGGGGAAAATAAGCTCTCTTTTCACATAATTAAATTCACAAAGTCCTGCTGTAGTCTCAATTTCTTGTAGAGATTTTTGTGTGCTGGACCTTTTATTCTAGATTTTTTTTATGGTCACAGTCTTGTCTCAAAACATTGAGGAATGAGTCAGGAATTATCTTGAGGGCCACCATGAATAGAATACCTCATTCAGTTTCAAAACTAGCCCTCTGCTTTAATCAGAATCTACTGACAGTGAGTCAAATATGTGTTTTTGATGCTCGTGTCTCAGGATAGCTTTCTTCTCATAAGGCCTAATGATTGTTTATGTGAGCCCATTTCAACAATTTTTAAAAGCATGTTTAGATAAGTTCAAATCCACAGAGACTATAGAATTTGAGCTCTCAAGTCATAATTTCCATTGAGCCATTTGGATATAAGCCATCTGTGTCTTTGGGCAGCCAGAATATTTGTCACATGCACTTAAGCTGTTAATTACTTGTGGCTCATTCCCATTTCCTCTGTATTCCTAGACTCTGTATTCTGTCAACCTGTTCTAACCACCCCATATTGGAATGCATAGATACCAACTGCTGCTATAACTACCAACTGTTCTCCATTGGCCTCATTCATGGCTACTTTGTTTTGATAGTCATACTAGAGATCTAGGGCCTTCTACCAGAATTTGAAGAAACAATTCAAAAAGCTACCTATTTATATAACAAACAATCTTAGAAGAAATCAAGAAAGTTTTCTTTACTCTAGTGCAAAAATCCACAATAGCATGTGATAGAGTTCAGAATTGCTTATGTGAGATTCATCAGGGCCTCAGTAGAACTGTTATGAGAATTTCTAAAATTATTTTATTGCCATAAATCTTAGATTTATGTTCCATACATTTAGGAACATCATTTACACTATGTAAGAAAATCTAGTGAAACATTTCTAGCCTATCATTTTTAGAAATTTAACTTTAGAACAATTAAGTGTCAGAGTTATTGCCCCCTCCCAGGCCTACCTCCACTACAGAATTGCCAAATACCTTCTGGGGCCAAAAATTATTTGCTATTATTTATGAAAAGGCTATGGGACAAAGATTTAATTTCTTCCCTCTTCCTCCAATTAGATTAAAGCTACCAGAAACTTTTACAGTACAAGTTGCAGTTTGCATGCGATAATGGGAACAGAGTCTATTCAATTTAGATTCAAATGTAGTGGTCGTCTATTATGAATTGGGTACTGTGTAAGCACTTTTCTATAAAAGGCATTTTCCAATCCTCAAAGGAACCCAGTGAGTTAGGTCTCCTGCTCTCTTTTCAGATGAGGTCACACAGCTAGTGAATGTCAGACCTAGGTTTTGAAACCCATGTCCTTGACATTCTCTGCAGATGGGATTCAGAGAGAAGATCCTGGACAGCAGGGGTAAAACTGCATGAGAAGCATTTGTACTTAACTTTAAAAGGTCCCTGGATAGCCACAAGACATTAGGTAGTTTCTTTGCTAGTCAATTCCTTCACATCCCAATTTTCTTTCTTCAGGTACTCTGTGTCTTACTACTTTGTCTTTTGGGAAAAGAGCAGGAATACCATTATGTAAAGTCGTGTTACTTCAGGAATGAGCATGAAAACGAAATGTAGACCTCTCTGGAAAATTATTTTTATAGCATAAAGCGAATGGTCCTCAGTGAGTGAAGGTTTGTAAGAATGACTCAGAGGAAACAGTAGGTCCATTTAGAGATTAGGCGGTGCAGCCTTCTTATTTTCTCCACGAGAAAACCAAAGCCTAAGGAAGGGTAATAAGCTTGTTAAAGGCCTTTTGCCGGAATCCAGATCTCCTGATCATTGAGACTTTTTATTAAGTCTATAACCCTACACTGCTCTTTGTATAAGTGGATCCTTAGGAGTATATTTGCTCTGTTATTTAAAACTGTACATACATATTTTCAGGCAATTATTCCTCAAAACCATCACAGAGCCAAAATGAAGATTTGATAAATTACTGGACAGGTTATTTTCTCTAATCACATTTGGAGGAAAAATTAACCAATAGCTTAAAAAGTAGATTAAAAGAAACCGAACTCATTGTCTAATTCTTGGTACAGGACTTATTTGGTATTTAAGGTTTGGACATAAGCTTCATCATTAATGAGTCAAAATTCTAAGTTCACTTTTTATATTAGCCAGAGCATTAGCTTTGGGTTTGTTTTCCAGGTGATACTGTCCTTTCCAACCTAGCTCATTCTCAAGGCTTAGGCTGAAAGCTGCAGTCCCTTTGAACACTGAAAGTCAATTGCACATTACATCAGCATTGTAGGCACATTGAACCCATTCTCCGTCATTGAAAGGAATTGGCCAGCACAGAGCTTTGGGCAGCCTTGGCAAATACTTAAGCTTTCTTATGTGAGGCCAAGGATAACGTAATTTTGCTCCTGTGCAAGATTTGTACTTCCTTAAGCAATTTGGCTAGAAAAAGAACTACTGTGGTATCTTCTAACAGGGCATATGACTTTGAGCAACCACCCTGCATCTGTTACTGAGCTTCCTAAATAGAAGCGTTTTCTAAATCCTAGTAAAGTGAATACTTAGAAAACTGCCGATGGGATTTGGGAAAAACCCTTGCAGAGCCATCATTCCCTTTTCCAATCTTCACTGTGGGGTCACTCTAGGGTACCTTTTTGGAGACAGCAAATAAAGCGTGTTCATTGACCTCTGCAAACTATGCTATACTGCTTTTAAGTGACATGTCAGAACTTCATCCTGTCCTTGAAGTCTTTCCAGTCCCTTTGTGAATTTGCCTGTGAGGTGCTTTCTGGCACCTAAAGGATTTACTTGGCTTGTTAGGCAGGCATAATTAAACACTATAAACAAAATGATTATTTGAAGAAAAGACACTAATAGAAGACATAATTGCTCTTGTTTTATTTTATGTTGTTAATGGAAATTTCAAAATAAATATTCTATATTTGCCTAGAACCAATTCAATCACAAGGAAGATAATATTTTAAATATCAAACTCCAAATACCATCTGATTAGAAGGACAGGAGCTGTGAAGGGGACAAAGCAAGAGGACACCATTGAAGACACAGTTTTGTCCTAGGCTACTTGGGATACTCTGGGCTTTCAGTGTGGCCACTCATATTTGCTGTTTCAGATATCCCACAACTGATTTTTTAGAACCACTAATCAATAGATGATTAGGTCAAAACTGAAGCTAGATATGTTTGAAGTCAATTTTCACCTAAATGGAAAATTGTATAACATCTGATAGAAGCTAAAAGGAAACACTTATCACTTCACACTTTCAAAGGGGTTGAAGCTATCACTTTGAAGTTCAGAATTTTCATCTCCACTTCACAGATATGTAGGAAAGGAAACCATGGGAGGCTCAACAACTGACCCCAGGTCATGTAAGAAAATTAATATCAGAGTTGAGATCAAAACTCTGCAAAGTGGCTCCTTTTGACTTCTCTGCTTTGAGGACAATACATCTTGCAAATTGACCCAGTCTTTAAAAAGTCAGGCTCTTTGGTAAAGCCCCTGTGTCCTATGCAAGACTTATGTTTAGGGCATTTTGGAAACTTTCTACTCTTCAAAACACATGGGGGATGGGGTGGGATGGGGAATATCAAATAACCATGGTGAAATTAAAGCAGTACAGAGAACCATACATCTGGTTTATCTTTTAACCATTCCTGTTTAGTATCTCCAAAACTAATTAACTGCTTTATTTGGCAAAGTATGATCAGTCTTCTATTACTGCAATAGTATTCTAGTGTACTTCTAGTTGACCTTTGAGGAGAACTTAGCCAAATTCAATTTCTCTTTCTCAGTCCCTTATTCCAGTGAAGAGAAATCAGTAAATTAAGTTTTCAGAGAAAGAGTAATTTTTACATTTTCTAACATAGCAGATTCAGGACAGGGGTAAGCTAAAGTGACCAACAAAATGAACAGAACTTTAATCATGGACATCTAAGTGATCATCTAATCCCTCTCTTTCCCCCTCAGAGAGATCTTCATGCTCCTCTCAACCGCATTTGGACCACATTGCAGATGATGTGTGTACAACCCCATCATTTGAGCCATATGTAATTTGAAAGTGCCTTGGAAACATAAGATCACTAGAGCTAATTAGGGCAGAAAAGACTGCTTAGAAACCACCGTGGGGTTCTTAAGATAGGGACTGGGATGGAGAGGCAGTTCAGGCAGAGGAGGCAGAAGCCTGACTTTTTAAAGACTGGGTCAATTTGCAAGATGTATTGTCCTCAAAGCAGAGAAGTCAAAAGGAGCCACGTTTGCAGAGTTTTGATCTCAACTCTGATATTAATTTTCTTACATGACCTGGGGTCAGTTGTTGAACCTGCCATGGTTTCCTTTCCTACATATTTAAATTAGGTCATCTCCTTAGACAAGTATTTGTAGAGTATCAATTGGTACCCAGTGAATACTTGCACAAAAACAAATTTTAATGGCTATTTCTGTTTCCATACACACTGCTTTTTATACTCCATTCTGTCCTTTTTTGCCACAGTTATACCTACTTCCTTGAATTTCACATATTGTTTTAAAATATTTTCCAAATTCCTCTTTATGACTATGTCATCATGCTTGAAATTTTCCTATAAAATCTTGTTATAATTTTCTCCACTTAAAAAAGTCAAACATTATATATATATATATGTGTGTGTGTGTGTGTGTGTGTGTATACACATACATACATATACATACACCTATAATGTTATCTATTGCAGTGAATCAACTTACCTCCAAATTTATCAGCTTAAAATAATATACATTTATTATCTCATCAATTTTGGAGGCGGAAACGCAAGCATAGTTTAGTAAGGTCCTGTTCTTTAGGGTTTCTCATAGGATGCAATGTAGATGTCAGCTGGAGTTGCAGTTTCATCTGAAGGCTCACTTGGAGAAAGATCAGCTTCCAAGCCCACTCACTTGATTTCTTTAGAGCTGGTGACTGAGTAGCCCGGTTCCTCACTAGCTGTTGCTACCCTAAGTTCCTTGCAATGTGAGGCCCTCTCACTAGAGAAAGAGAGCAAATGAGATGAAAATGCACTATCCTTTGTAATCTGATCATGCAAGTGACATTCTATCATCTTTGCAGTACTCTATTCATTAAAAAGAAAACTGCTAGTCCAGCTCACATTCAAGGGAAGGGATTACACAAAGATTTGAAAGCCCGAAGGTGGGGAATCGAATCACTGGAGCCAGATCAGAAGCTGCCTACCACAGTATGTTTGGGTTTGCTTAAAATATATTATAAATCTAAGAGAAATGTGTGTTAGGCAACTTGATTGTGTCAAGAAAGTTTAGAATTAGTCAAATGATCTCTCAGTGAATTAAGACAGATAAACTAATGGGAAATATACTCTACTCCCAACTTCTCTGACAGGGTTTTAGGGTGAAGTTTGTCAAGAAGAGAGATGTCCTCACTTCTGATATATTAATCCTGACAAGGAAGGATCAGTAAAGGGTTGTCCCAGTTTTTGATGATGAGGAACATACACGTGTGTGGGTGGAGGCGGGAGCTCTGGGGAGGGTGAAGGGAGAATGCTGCCAGAGGCCGGTCCTATCAGTAGTCAGGCCTCCTCTGCTTGGCACTCAAATTCACCCTCTCAAAACGTGACCCATATAATCATACAAAGAAATCAGATAGGCTTCAGGAGCGTTTGTTGTCCTTGCAGATAAAGTGGTCCAGGCTTAGCCCAAGAAAGAAAGTCCCTTTGAGCCTCCTACCTTACGACAAAGGGTGAAAGAAAAAAAAGAATTAGTGATTGGATTTTTGCATACTACATCTAATAGGTTCCTTTGTAAAGTATTAATAATATTTATTTCATTTTAACCACATAGACAGATTAAGAAGGATTTAGATAAGCTAGTTCTTAATTTCTCCAATTACATTGTAAGCCATTTTGTAACAGCAGAGCACAAATATTAATAATGATTTTCAAAAAGAGAAAAAATAGAGTAAAAGAAACTGAGTGAGCTTTGAGAATTAGGCTTTGTGTTATTGCCTAGACAACTTCAGTGAGAGATCCTTATGTTAGTTCATTAAATAGCACGTGTTTTTATATGAATGCCACTATATATATATACCATTGGAAGGCTGAACAATAAATAGACCAGCCCCTATTCTTTAGGAGCTTATGGGGAACAAAACCACATTATGTTGATCCATTTGTTAAATACTTATTTATTGAGAGCTTATTTTATAATAGCTATTTGTTCTAATCATCGAAGATAGTAAAATATACTGGTGAATTTCTTTTTTTTGTGTGTGGAACATATATTAATGTAAAAACACATGCTGGAAACAGATGCAGATTGTAATGAAGTACATTGAAGAAAATAAACTGTGTGGTGTGTTAGAGAACAATAAAACCTAATTGCTAATTGTCACTGCAACATCTTTCTGAAGAGGTGACTTTTAGGCTGAGCCCTGAAAGATGAGACACTGCATGAGAACTATGGGCATGGTATTTTAAGAAGATGGGACAGTAAAGGTAAAGGCTTTGCATAGGCAGCACTTGACTTATTCTAAGAACAGAAAAGAAAGCCAGCGTGACTTTTAGACCCATAATTAGCAGGATACTAGTAGTTAGAGACAGTTCTCGCAGGTCACAGTCAAGATTTCAAGTTTGACTTCAAGTAAAATGGAAAGCTGTAGAAGGACTTTTCATTGGGGAGGGATATCTGATTTTATATATATATATATATATATATATAATATAATTTTTTTTTATTTTAAGATCACTCTATTATTTGTGTAGAGAATGGATTAAAAGGTGGCGAAAACAGAGGCATCATGTAGCAGGCCATTGAAGGTGTCCAGGTAAAAGAAAGATGGTAATGTTTTAGACAAAGTGGTAGTGGTGGCTATGAAAATGAGAGAAAGAACAGATTCAAAATACATTCATAAGTAGACTTGCTGGTGTTTTGAATGATATAAAAGAAAAAGCCAAAAAACGATCCCCAGGTTTTATGCTTTAGTACTTGGTTATGTGATTGCCTTATGCACTGAGATGGAAGTATGTATATGATGGAGGCATTTTATGAGTTGAAACATATTGTGCTAATGCTTTTACAATAAAAAATATCACACACTGCATAAAGCTGTAAGAACACAATAATCATGGAAATGCTTTGAGTTATAGAGGGGATATATGTGAGTTAATTGAAGTTGAACTTGGTACAGTTTCTGAAGGAGATGGTACTTAGCCATAGTTTAAAGCAGGAGATAGGTACCTCATGGACAACAGGAAGAGTAACATTCCTTGTATGAGACAACCTAATATTTGTATTTAAATTAGGTCAACTCTTTGGGCAAGAAAGCATTCTGGAGTGTGTGAACACTCACAACAGTCGGTCACCGCAAAGAAACTTCTCTCAGAGACAGTTGTAAGGAGAACATTGCTTGGTACCAAACCACTGCTTACCATCACCAGTGCAAATAGTTTGTCTTCATGAATTAAATTATGGCGTTTGTGTTTCGATGAGGTGAAAAATCTTAACCTCATGTGGCAATCCATGGAGAGCCATGAGATTCGGAGGGGCAGACAAGGCATGAAGCTGGAGACCAGGGCTGTGTATTATGGAGTTCTATCCTATCCGTGGGGCTGTCAAGTCACTCAGCAGGAGGACCTGAGCCTTCCCAAGGCTAAAACCCTTCTCTAGAAGAAATTAGAGATGCAGGGGAGCACATTAACTCTTAAGACCAGGAGAAGCCTCTTTAGTAACTAAAGAGCTCAGGATGACTTAATGAAGTGCATGTCTTGCTTAGACTGTGAGGGCACTTAGGTGCATGGATGACTGTCACTGAGCTTCCAGGTGTACTAGGTTCTGTAGAATTAAATGCAGAGACTAGACCTTGCAGTCCCAATCTTCGTCAGGAAAACACATGGAAAATAAACAAAACAATATATTCATGTGATGAAAATAACAGTGTACCTGGTGTTAAAAC
>NW_006430723.1:4921235-4933836 GCF_000325575.1 Pteropus alecto | reverse complement strand
CAGAAGGAACAGTCAAGTACTGAGTCACCACACACAGAAAAGATGACATGGAGAAGAGATAAGACTGTCCAATCCACTGATTCAGAGCTGGGAATGTATTCCAGGGAGAAACAGTATCCCAGTCTCTCATTTCTCTCCAAAACTCCACCGTTCTCTTCCTTTTTGCATTCTTTATGCATTTCCTTTTCCCTCTTCATGCCAAGCAGCGTGTCATTAGTTAATGTCATGTGTATGATGTTAGAACATGCATAGCAATCTGCAAAGGAGTCATATGTGCTTTCTCACTTGGCACTATTGAAGCAAGATGCTTTTAGTTTTTAATAGAATCTTTTAGCACATAATAAACAAAATGTTATGGGGACAACCTGGGGTCCCAAAAACACAAGAATAAAATACCTTCATGTGGAAGTTTCTTTACCTCTGAGGATTAATTATTTAAAGCAATAAGACTTATACTAATGATTTACTTAAATAGATTTATATTAATGATTTACTTAAATAATATGTTTTTCTCAGCAAAAATTAAACATTTCCGCTAAAACGTGTTTGCATGCAAGATGAAATGAGCCAATCAGGGTGGGGAGGAGTTGGTCTAAGCAGTGGTTCTCAAACATTGTCATACAGAGCCTGTTAAAACATTGCTGGGCACTGCCCCTAGACTTTCTTTTACTAAGTTTGGGTTGAGGTCTGAGAATTTGTATTTCTAGCAAAATCACAGGTAGTTCTGATGCTGCTGGTCAGGAAACCTTCTCGGAGAATCCCTAGTATAGGGATTGGTCTTTCCAAGTGTGACACCCAGAAAATCAGGCCTCGCTCCAGACTTACTGAATCAGAATCACATTTTAATAAGATCTTCCAATAATTCTTTCCTTTTTAAAAATAACAGCTTTATAGAGATATAATTCACATGCCATAAAATTTACCTGTTCAAAGTATATAATTCACTGTTTTCGTTCATTTACAAAAGCATGCAACCATCATTGCAATCTAATTTTAGAACATTTTCATCACCTTCAGAACAAACTTCATACCCATCAACAGTCACACACAATTCTCCGAACCTTGCTCCTAGGAATCTATGGATTTACTTTCTGTTTCTATGAATTTGCATACATGGGCATCTTATATAAATGAAATCATACAATAAATGTTTTTTTAGGTCTGGTTTCTGTCTCAGTATAATGTTTTAAAGTTGCACCTATGTTATATCAGATATCAGTACTTTGTTCTTTTCACGGCTGCATAATATTCCATCATGTGGATGAATCACACTTGTTTATTCAACAGTTGACAGACTTAGGATTGTTTTCACTTTTTGGATATGTGAATAATGCTGCTATCAACATTTGCGTACAGGTTTTTGGTCTAGACATATGTTCTCAATTCTCTAGGGTATATACTCATCAGTGGGACTGCTGGATCATACGATACCCCTATGTTTAACATTTTGAGGAACTCCCAAATTGTTTTCCAAAGTGGCTATACTAACAGTCCCACCAGCAATGTATAAGGGTTCCAATTTCTCTACATCTTTGTTGAGATTTATAATTGTCTTTGTTATTTGGCTACCCTAGTGCTTATGAAATGGTATCTCAGTTTGGTTTTAAGGTGCATTTCCCTAATGACTGATGATGTTAAGTGTCTTCTTATGTGTTTTCTGACCATGTGTGTGCATTTTTTGGAGAAATGTTCATCAAAATTCTAAGTGATTCTTATGCACATTAAAATTAAGAAGTGTGCACCCGGAGAGGTTTCAGATTACATGGTCACTTATATCTAGGATGGTGGAACTCAACTGGGGGTGATTTCGCCCCCAGGAGACATTTGGCGATGTCAGCAGACATTTTTTATTGTTACAACTGGGTAAGTCCTACTGGCAACTAGTGGACAGAGGCCAGGAATGCTATTAAATATCCAACAATGCACAGGACAGACCTTCACAACCAAGAATTATCCAGACCAAAATGTCAATTATATGGACATTAAAAAATCCTGATCTAGATAGTCAACCATCCTTTGTGCCAGGGACTGAACTGTTTGCCTATGCTGTGGGACTTTCAGTGCTCAAAGTGGGGCTGTCTCTGGCAGTCCAGGATGGTTGGTTGATCACCCTACCTCACAGGGCTGTGTGCATCCTCGGCAATTTGATTTTAACTATATTAGATGAAAGAGAACCCACGGTGTGAAATAAAGGCTGAGGAGCCAGAATGGCAGCTTTTCAGGGACTCACCCACACTCATACATGTAAATTTCAAGGTGCTTCCTGCCAGCCAGAGCCCCAAAGGAAACCATGCTCTCCAGTAGCCTTCTGCCTCTGCACCTCCACATGTCGCACCATGATCTAGGCCCAGCTGCTCGTTACTTCTGACTGCAAGAAATGTGTGACAGTTACCCAGGATCCGAGGCTTGCTAATGCTTTTGTTCCTCCTGTTCTTTCTTTTAAAAGGGTATAACGATAGGAACAATAGAGCATGGGATGGGCTGAGAGGAGTCCAGGGACAAAGGTAGAAAAGCCATCACAGCCTCCCTAGTTAGAGAGAGGTGGGATCACAGGCTGTAGGGACAGAAATGACCCTGGAAAGCACATTTGACCACCTCATTTTATGGGATCATGAGGTTCTGTGCTTGAACAAAGACTAGTGTGTTGGATTCATTACTATTTGGGGGTCGTGTGGGAATAATGCCCTTTTAATTGCCAAGAAGGAGGAAGAGAACCCAAACCTTCTCTTTATAAATTCCAGATGCTCCACTGGAGAAGGTTTGGTTGCATTTTGAGGACGACATGTTCACGACCTTGTGCAGCCAGGTGGTTTTGTTCTGGAGCAGAACAGAGGTTCCCAAACTTGAGTGTGCAGCAGAACCACCTGCACAGGTTGTTCAAATACAGCACCCTACCAAGGCTTCTGATTTGGTAGGTCTAGGGTGAAAGGTGACGATTGCATTTATAACAAATTTCCACTCCTGGAGCAGAGTGAGAGATTGTTGCCTTGCTGATCCTTAGTGTTCAACGCGTTGTGCATGAATCAGCAGCAACAGCGTTGCTGGGAACTGTGAGGATGGAGAACCTCAGGCCCCACTCAGGCAAGCTGAATCAGAATCTGTGTTTTGGCAATATCCTCTGTTAAGCTGTGTGCACATTAAAAGTTGAGAAGTGCTGGTCAGGATCATGGAATCGAGGTGCCCATGCTCTTGCTGATCCTCTAAACCAGGGATTGACTACACATTAGGATCATCTGAAAATTCCCCTGCCAGAGACATACCCCAGGCCAATTAAATCAGAACCACTGCAGGTAGGACTCAGTGTTTTAAAAGTCCCCAAGTGATTTCAGTGTGGTTACATTTTGAACCCTTGTTATGGATACAGTATGCCTCCCCAACACATTTAACCTGGGGGATGCTACCAACACCAGCCCGGCCACAGGTGCTCAACAGGGAAACCCGCTCACCTGCTCCCCCTATTGCCTTGTGATTCCCTCCAAATCTTCGGTCACCTGCTTTGAATTTTGACTCCTACCATCTGCCCTCCTCCTGTCTGATGACTTCCTCTGGCTTCTCGAACTTTCTCCAAGTACAACCCTCTTCATTTCAGCGCAGGCAGGAAATAAGACCACCTTGAATATCCATGCTCAGTGTTGATCAATCTGAAGGCTAGACCTCTAACTATAGAACCACTGGTGATGCTGTTAAAAACGCAGACTTCTAGAGCCACCCATCCCAGACTGATCGAACCAGAACCTTTTGGTGTGTTCAGGGATCTCTATCACTTCAAACAACCCAGTTGGTTCTGATGCACATGAATCAGGGCACTACTGACACAGACCTTCTGGTATCCCTTTAACCCCTCCTCCAGCTTAGTTGTCCTGCTCAAGCACGTAAATCGAGAACGGCACATTAGTGAGCGTGTTCTCAGTTACTTGGGAGAGCAGAGTTACCTGTGCCACCCAGGCCAAAGCCAAGGCCTGAGTCCAAACCCTCTCTTCTTCATTGCTGCTCAGCCCGTCCAGCAAAACTGCTGGTGGTAACCACAGACTCCAGCTGCTTGGTGAATTTGTAGTTACTGGTGGAAGTCAAGTTCACGGGGTTAAAACATCCACATTCTGTTGCCTCTTGCAGTTTTTCTTTTTAATAATTTTCTTGTTTCCCCAATAATATTGCAAGTTTTTCTAGTTACAAGTTTTCTATGTCATAGCATCAATTTATGTTTTCTTGGGGCAAGCGATTATTTTCTTCTGAGACATAGAGTGAACTCATCTTTGGCAGAGGAATTTTCCAGTACAGAGAAATGAAACAACTCACAAAAATACTAAGTTTATTTTATTGGGCTTAAATATCCTTACAGGAGAGATTTTTCACTGTAGGCTTGAAGGTCTATAAATAATTTCAAAACAAGCAATGTAGCAAACAGCAGCGTCCAATTTAATTTCTCTGGTACAATGGGGAAGGAGGTCTTGCATGTTATCTGAGATCTGACCACAGCTGTAGCTAAAATGTCGATCCTACTCTTATGAGAAAACCTTCCTTGTGGGGCTCAGGAGTTGCTGAATTGTCTTTGTTTCTTTGAATATAAATTTTTTAAAAATTATACCTACTAAGGACATCTTCTTTTTCAAACTGAAACAATGATTCGAAAGTGTTTCTAGATTTGCAAATACGATCAAAGTGAGAAGCAAGTGTAAAGTCCTGTGAAAACATCAGGCTGGTGCTAAAGAGAGTGAGCTGTAAACTGGAGGATGGAATCCAGCCATCGGAATAATCTTTTGAAAGCTGGCTGGGTTTGCCTCATGTCACATGCTGGCATCAGCCACTGTGTGAGCTGTAGCTGAAGCGTTTACTTCAGTTACTATTTGAAAACAGCCTTGCTGACAAACAGGAACAGTCCAGGTTGTCTTTATCCAGCTTTGCCATTTGTTTCCCATAGACCAATTAGGTTTGGCTAGGGGCCCACTTAAATAGTGATATAATTTTCTGTTGAAGATTAAATTGGTCAAAAGAGAGCCTCTGTTATTGGGGAGTAAATGAAAATACAAAAAACCTTTGAGTGAGTGTCAGAGCCAGTCCCTGATAAAACTGTGACAGAGGATAAATTTCTCTTTGATGCCTTCCTGGCAACTCCACAGACTACCTAAGTAAAAACAAACCCACGGAATCTCTAAAGTTGGCTCTAAAATGGGAACCTCCTGATGGGGACGGCTGGTTGATCTTTGAGCCTGAAAATTTCCCGGCCTTACCCTGTGAACTCTCACTGAGAAGTGCTTCCAATCTCTTCCCATTGGGGAGGATACAGTACATTCTTTAATACACTGGCACAAAAATAGGTAAATGAAGAGAATGGGAAGTACCATGAAAGTACAACTCGAGTAAGGCCAAAGCATTCAAACAACACATCGCCAAAAACTAGAAGGAAAAAAAAAAGAACATATCTAGATAATTCCAACTAACACTATAAGAGTGCCCGTAACTAACTTGTAGTTCACTCTTAAGGACTCTAAGGAAATGCTTCCTTTTTAACTGCTGATATTTCTCCATGCAGTGAAATGAACACAGATTTTGGAGTCTGACAAATTTGGCTTAGAACCTGGTTCTGGCTCTCTATCCTGAATGAGGTGGTTAACTTCACTGAGCTACCATGTTCTCAGCCATTAAATGGTCATGATAATAATGTGTACTATATTTTAGTTGTGGTTGATCATAAGCCTATTTGCCAAACATTCTGATTGGCATCCCATTCCATATCCAGTGTTATATACCATTTATGGAGATTTTGAGACTATTTATTACCAGGGCGGCCTATGGTACTGATAGAGAAATGTATATGAGAAGTTGAGGGATGCTGTTCAAAATAAAAAATCTAAAAATAGAATAAGAGTTTACTCAAGAATATTCTTCATCGCCATGCTAAGGTTCACTCATAAAATCTTTCCAGTGCTATATCAGGATTTATATAGGACAATAACTTGTAGGTACCTTCTATTTTTCACCTTTTCATATGGGAGTTTGTATTGCAGTTATTCTCTTTCTGTTCCACAATTGCACATTGGGTATGTGAAGAAAGTTGATATCCTTGCATTCACAGGAGGAGCAATACCCAAGCCTAGGGTGAGAAAATCACTGAGACATCCTGTACTTCTAGTGGTAGTGACCGAATGGGACTTTCAGTTTGTCTCCTTAGGGAGAGAGGTGTCTTCTGCATATATGAGGGGAACTAAATAATTGGTGGCTGAATAGTGCATGTAGAGTGTATTTCTTTGTCCATGTATTCCATTTTCTCTCTCTATTCTTCCCTGCAGGATGATTATCTTCTCCACCTTATAAAACTTAGGAGTGACTATCTGATTTATTTATCCAATTAAATGTGGGCAGAAGTATTATGTGTTGTGTCTGAGCTGAAGCTTAAGAACACGTAATTTTCCATATCTCTTTCTCCTTTGCAATTTTCCAGTCAGAAGGTGTTCTTTTAGTCTGGATTGCAGAACAAAGAAACTGGAGCAGAGCCACAGTTGATCTGCAGTAGATCTATATCATGAATAGAAAACACACTCTTGATGTTGTATGTCACTAAGTTTTAGGTCTTTTCCTATCTCAGTGTTCCCTAGATTGATAAAAGTAGTTGAGGTTGTCATGAATGTAAAATAAGATAACAACATCTACCTGTTTCTAGAACAGCGTCTCACACACAATGTGGGTTTGATGAATTGTGTTAGGATAAAATGGTGGGTATAACTTTTAGCTTAGCATGAGAAAGCATACACCTAGTCATCTGAATTCTCAAAGTCCAGCCACAAAGAGGCTTTATCTGCCCTCCTGCCTGCAGAAGCCCGTCCTCATAATTCTAGTTTCCTGAGGACACAATTTGTTCTTGGCCAATAGTGCTAGAAACCATCTTGGTCTTCCAGCCTCGGTTGCCTTCTTTTCCACAGGGATATAAACATGGAAGTCTTTACACAAGTGATACAAATATAATAATGAAAGATGGTGACTTTAATTTATTATTTTAATGAATCAAAGATGTATAAAATATCACATACTGTATAATGAAGTCTAAACATAATAATTTCTTCATAGCCTTTCATGTCTGGAATATGTCTGTGTTTCTTTTAACCTTGGGAAGTAAATGGAGTGGGCTTAATTAAAAAATTACCAGTGATGGAAGAATATCTTCTATAGGTATTTCAATTTTAGGGGATTTTTGAAGCCTTGAGTAAACCATACAACCTCTACATGCCTTATTTTTTCCATATGTAAGATATAAATAAAAAATATTTTCTTTAGAGACATATGAAGGTTAAGTGAAATAGTATATGCAAAAGGTCTAGGAGAGCACTTGGCATATAATTGATACTTGATAAAACTACAAATATCCAAAACCCAAATAAAAAAGTTTTTAATGGTGAAATGGTAGGTGCTTTAGTTGTTGCACAATTTTTGTTTGGTTTTTGAAAGTGGTATCTTAAACTCAAACCATTATCAATTTTTGCCTGCCCTTAAGACCAATACTTCAAGGTATAAAAAATTACCTCGTATGACAGAGTGTTCCAGATTTCTCCAGCAAAAAGGACCAACTCTAGAAAAATTAAAGCTCGTAAATGATCAGACTATAATAAGAGGACTTGATGTGTGATATATTTCAATTTCAGAAAAATTATTTGCCCTTTATTCCATGGGCCTTTGAAGCAAGAGCATTTGGACAATCTCCCTAAATTATGGCCCTTTTGGTATAGTTTAAATCATCATCTCTCAGAGAGGCAGAGACCATGACTTATAGGATTAAGACATGGGCTAATAATGTCCCAGTTTTAAAGCTTGAGATGTTTGCCTTTCTCAAGCTCTGTGGTTCTGCATATGTCACTTGACCTCTCTCTACTTGTATTTCCTTTGCCAAAAAATCATATTTTCCTTCTCTTATATTTGCTGTTTGAGAAAAATGTGGAAAATGGTAGAAAGCTTTTAATGAATAATAACATTCTTAAATATATTAAATAATACTTTTCAGAAGTAAAGAAGACTTGACTTTCTAAACAGACTTTAAAAGTGTAATCTTCAAGCACACAGACACGGTTGAAAGATGTTCTTTTTAATGCCAGCTCTATTGAACATCATATTTAATTTTCTTTTTACTAGTCCAGTTTTATTATTGGATTATCATTTAATTACATTTTTAGGTCCTGCTCTGGACCTAAAACCACATTCTCCCTGGAGTTTTGAAACTTTGAAATTTGAACCCTTGAAAACTCTTGTTCAGTTTAAAATCTGCATATTTTCTACTACATAAAATCTACCTTCCTAGTTTTTTAATATCCTCAAGTTTTAGAAGGGTGGTTTCATTCACAGTGAATATTTTATTATTCTGTTTAATTTGGAGCCCTTGTGTCACTGCAGAATTAATTATGATTTCTGGGAGTTCTCTGGGAAAAAAAAAAAGATGTCTAGTTAAATGAACATTGTAAAAGTGATATAATATGATGATGATGATGATGATGATGATGATGATAGCTATTTATTGACTACAAACTACATATCAGCATGAGCTGGCTGTATGTTTAAATATATTATTTATTTTCAACAAGAGGCTTCTAAGTTAGATAGTGTTGCTATTCCTATTACTACAGATGAAGTAACTGAGGTTTAGATCATTATTTGTAACAGTCGCAGATTAAAAAAATAAATGGCGAAATCAAGCTCTTCAGCAAATCAATAGATTCAAAATATCTAAGAGCCTACATTGTTTTTTGCTTAAAATGTCCAAAACTAAATATTATTCTTTTAAACTTAGCTTTGATTGTGCAGACAATGATGCATTCTTTGAAGTCTTAAAAGGATCGATTTGAGGAAAGGGGTAGTTGATCTATCTTGATAGTCTATTGTGGATAAAAATACAGTTGACCCTTGACAAAATGGGTTTTAACTGCACAGCTCCACTTATATGAGGATTTAAAAAATAAATACCTCTACTATTTAATTCACAGTTGGGAGATGGCAGGACACAGAGGGCAAACTGTAGGCATTAATCGACACTTTTTTATAGGGGACTTTATCCTCCCCAGATTTTGGTATCTTGGGTTGGGGTGGGGGAGTAGTTCCTGGGACCAATTTCCTCTGGATAGAGAGATAACTTAAGTTTTGGGGAGTCCAAAGTTGTACAAGGATATTTGACTCCACAGGGGTTGGCACCCCTAACCCTTGCACTGTTCAAGGGTTAAATGTAATAAACAAGGAGACAGGGAGGCAACTGAATGAAAACGGCCTGACACAATTAAGCTCTTCAGCCTGGAAGGACAGTCCTGAAGATCGTGTTTACCAAAGTGTGTTCTTGCCCCAGTCCCAACCCCTCCCAAGCTGTTTAATGAGAGCATCTTGCTTTCTGCAACCAGCTCTCTTCTCCTTATGACAGGCTGGTCACTCATACTTGACTAAGGAGTAGGCTTGGAGATGGTCTTTGTCATGAACATTCTCAAGGGTTGCTGTTGTGTTCACTGGGTATTCTTGGATATGCTGATAGTCCCCATAGAGGTTAGATATCTACTAGCCCTTTTATAAACAGGTTTGTTGAGTATGGCTTTTTTCAACACTGCTCATGGCTGTGAAGTCTAGGTGGATACCAGCTGTGTATCATGCTGAGGTTTGCTTTCCATAGATACTTTAAACCCATTTGCCTAAGGCTTGGCCTTCTCCTTGCATGTTGCGGTCTCATTTTAGATCATTTTTTGAATAATGTATCTACCATATCTATCTACACTTTCCAATCTGTGGTTATAGGACAGAACTTCCTTGATCTGACCTTGATCTGTGGTTGTCCTCTACATTTTGGCAAGCAAGGTGTTCAGGGTTTGTTTCCAGCAAATGCCAGATGTTCCGGCTCACTTTCTGCTCATTCCCTTCTTTCTCATCTTTGTTCCCAGTGTGAAGCACTAGCAGAAAAGGCCACAGAGTTGTCTAGGACAAAAACCATTACCAGCCATGTAGCAGAAAGGAAAAATTGCTACTTAAAACAATGGAAACCATTAATTTCTGCCATTTTCATATTCTAAGAAAGCTACAGAGTTCACATCAGAAAGCAAATTACTCTTTCTCTGAGAAAAATATTTATTAAACTTTTTGGTCAAGGAACACAAAGGGAGTTAAACTGTTCTGCATAATAAAATAAAGAAGGGATTTATCTAATATGGAATCTTTGGTGCTTTGAAGACAGACCAGAAAAATCTGCCTTAAGGGAAACTTAAGTCTAATAAAAAGCAAAGATATTTAGGAATTTTTATAAGTTTTAAGGACCGAAGCTCCAGAAAGGCAGGGCCTTAGAAAAGTGACAAAGTGAGCCTGACATTTAGGACTAATGATGTTAGATATGTAATTATCCTATTCTGTAAGTTCCCTTCATTTTTTTCCTCAATGATTCCGCAAAGATTTATTAATTATAAACAGTATCAACTTTGAGTTGACACTTTATTTTCTTTTAGGAATTAAAAAAAAAAAAAAAAGGACTTTATTTTGTGGCGAAAAGAGCAATAAGTCCTTGAAAACCCTTGGAAATATGGTAGAAAGATGAACAGAAGTGCATGAAAAGATACCTGGGATCTGGAGAAGACAGTAGTTGCTGGAGTTCAGAGTATGAGTGGACAAATGATAACCAGGATACATAAGATTTCTTGGGAATTATGAGAAATGATTACGAGAATTATGAGAAAATCTTGGATGAGATTATTTCCCGATTAGGTCAATGATTGGGAAGTTGGGTCCCCAATAGCTGGGGAATCATGTTCTCAGAAGGTTGGACGACTTGAAGCCACTTGGTTTCATAGATCACAGAATCTGATAGACAATGGGAAAAAACCAATTCAGATAGGGAATAGATAAATACGTGGATAGTGTAAATTCATTCAAAGAATGTCAATCAGAAGTTAGTAAAGTTATTAAAAGTATTTAAAAAGTATTAAAGGAAATTAATGAGGTTTTAGTAATATAGAAGCCTTTGAAGAGAGATTACAAAAAACCCCTACAACCTCTCACCAATACCACTGCTGAGAACAAATTTCCAGTAAAATAATATCCCTAGAACAAAGTGTGGAAATTCTACATTCATGTACAATTCTACACAGAGCTATGAATGGTTAGCATCCACTGCTATTCTCTTAAATGACAATGCTTATTAGTTTTACTGTACTCTTCATGATATGAGGTTGTCGTGTTCATTTGCCTATTGATTGAAATCTACCACTAAAATTTAACTTCCTTCAGGGCAAGAATTTGTCTAAGCTCACTGCTATATCTCTGGAGACCAGAACAGTCTCTAGCAGATAGCACAAACTCTATAAAAGTTCATTAACTTGAACAAAGTTAAAAAGTTACAGAAGACCTGAAGACATTTGTTACTTAATGGAACAAAAGAGATAAAGTAATGTTATAGGTAACAGAAAGTGAAAATAATTGCATCATGGGGAGCATAATGCAGATATCCATAACCTAGCACCAAGGCTGACAATACAATGGTTTATTCATTGAGCATAGAGACTATTTTCTTTAGTGCATGGCTAATGCACAGCCTGTTCCTAATTGTCTGAGCCATCTGGCACTACATTTTTTAAAATAGAAATGTATGGATTGGGCTTTGGTAATTCTGTGTCTGGAGTATATTAAGAAACTACTCAAAAATAATTACAATTTTTGAAAAATCCAGAATGTATCCATGTAAATTGTTAGCTCCTCAAAGTAGGTCACATGATGTTACTATTGTTCAAATACTTTGAATGTCTCCCTTTGAACTGCCTTAACCATCAGCTAAAGAGTCAAACAGAAAAACCCTGTTTAGTATCTGTACCCTAGGTTTTCTTCCACTAAGCATCACAACCATCATATTTACTTAACAAGCACCAAAAACATTTTGCTACTTCCAAAAAAAATTTCTATATCTTGAGCTTATTCAGAAGAGCCTCTGATATTTTTTGTATATATTTCACAAAATTTCAGGAGATAGTAGCCTCACTGTATATACTTGGTTATATTGAAAGGTTTAACGTCCATGTGAATGTTTTTGGTTTTAATATGCTTGTTAGATACCAATCTTAAAACTTTCCAATATATAAATTAAAAGCATTCCGTGTGAGTGGTGAGCCTATTCATAATTTTGCTTTTGCTAACATGCCTGCTGTCAATCTGCTGATGTGTTGTTGTTCATTTATCAAGAACTACAATGTCCATTAGAAGCTATAAGCATTATAAAGACTAGTGGGAAAGGTGAATATCTTTATTTTTTATGCCTTTAGCGGTATTAGAGAGTCGTTTTTAGAATACTGTACAATACTCTGTTGATGAAGTAAGAGTTCATAAAGAGGACAATTATGCAAGCAAATCCCTTTAGTATAAGAGCATTTTCATTCACGATGGTAGAATCTACACATTTTTTATTGCTAGTAGACACTAACAATTAATGTATGTGTGCATGCGTGTGTCTGTTAGGAATTGGCTTTCTGTGCCTTCCTGTGGTTAAAGGGCCTTTGAGACCTTTGAATAATTGCTAATTGCCTACCCTTAGCCAGGTTAGTTTACAGTTTCATTTATTTTTTTTTCTTTTATCTTTGGCCAAAGAGCTAGTGAAAAAATAACAGCAACA
>NW_006430723.1:4898862-4921195 GCF_000325575.1 Pteropus alecto | reverse complement strand
TATATATATAGTGTTTGTTTTTCTCTTTCCTACCCCTCCAACAGGAGAAACAAGATTTCATTTTACAACCAGTTGCCCACTGTTCTCTGCCTGTTTAGCTCTCCTCTGTCTCCCAAGCCCCTGATCCTTTTATTATCTCCATAGTTTTGCTTTTCCAGACTATCATATCTTATTTTATTTTGTTGGTTTTCTGCCAGCTACTACTGTGGAGATAAGAGGCATTGAATGATATTCACTCTAGCAAGAGGTTTCTCAATGTTGAAATTATTGTCATTTTGGGCCAGAAAGGATTTGGGTGGAGAACTGTCCTGTGCATTGTGAGAAGTATAGCTGCATCCCTGGCTGCTGCGTACTAGATGTGAATAGTACCCCCCTCTCTTGCACCAGCTGTGTCCAAACATTGCCAAATGTGCCTCCCACCCCCGATTTAAAACCACTGCTTTGGCAAGAATAGTAATTCCTTGATTAGAATTCAAGTTGAAAACAATAATTCTACCACTGGATAGAAATATTGAACTCATGTAATCCCCTGACACAGGAAGGCGGAAGTGTCACTGTTTAACTTATTCATGACCAGAGTCCTGTAGGCTTTCTGTCACTGCTTTGTACCCAACCAGATTCCCAGTCTTTTCCCTGGTCCACGCCCCCAGAGTAAGATTATATATAATCTCTCATTCATAACCAGTCTATTTGGTGGTCTCCTGGTGCTCAGGAGCCGGAAGCTTCCATCAAATTCCTATTCCTGAGGTGAAAGATACTAATCTTTAATTAGACACAGTTGGCTGGAATTCCATGAATCAAGTGCATTTCCTCCTCTCCCTCTCTGAACTTCGCTGATCAATCACAAAAGTCTTTAGAGAAACATCTCTATTTAATACCCAACAGTTCACAGGCAAAGAGATGACTGATTTTTTAAATAATATTATCATAAAATTTTGTTTTTAAATACTGCTTGTCTCCAGTTCTAAGTTGGAGTTAGCCCATAAAGCATATTTCCCTTGCTAATCACAACTAAAAACTCTATAAAATAGGAAAAATAACTACCTCGGCAAAAAGAAAAAAAAAAAAAGGCAGGTTGTACGGGGTGTCAATATTTGGAGAAGTTACATGTTTTGGGTTAGTTTCCCATTTTATTATCTCTTTTGGCTTAAACTTAATGGAAGACCTAGTCCGAGATCTGTTTGGAAGGAAAAACTCTGCTAGAAATTCTATATTTCTGTCCATATGAACTGGTCAGAGGGACTACTGGGGTCCAAAGAGTTGGAAGTAAGCCACATTTTAAGCATTTTTTTCTCCTTTTTGTAGTCCTAGCTTTCCATAGAAGACAGGACCCAATAGCAAAAGTGCATGGAAGTGGCAGCATGGGAAGCTAAAGCTCTAAGTAAATCCTCAACTGTCTAGTCAAAAGAACTGAGAAAATGGGTTTCTGGAGGCCAGGGAATATTGGAAGAATGCTAATAAGGAGTAAGGTTGAAGTAGGAGTTATCCAATTCTGTACCTGAACATGTACGGATCCTGGGCTCACAACTATGATGCACAGGACAGACCAAAATGAGTGTAGCAAAGGCCATTAGAACTAAACTAAGACTTAAGTCTCTATCCAAGTTCCTTGTAAGCTCTTAGTGGCGCATATGCAGGAAGATAAGAAAACAGAGCAAAGGCTTTAAAATCTAAAGTGCCCACAAAAGCTGAGGCATAACTTGCAGTCTAAACCTAAAATAAAAGAACAACACAAAAACGAAATGGCAAAAGGACATTTTTTTAGAGGATTTAGCAGGACTTAGAATCCATACATTATATTTAAAATTACCAAAATACAATCCAAAATTATTTGACATACAAAAAAAAAAAGGAAAAGGAAATTTAATTTTAAGAAAAAATAAACATTTATTAGATGCCAACTCTGAGATGACCCATGTACCAGAATCACCACACAGACTTTAAAGTAGCTATTACAAATACACTTAATAAGATAAAGGTAAACACACTTGAAATAAATGGAAAGATAAAAGTTTTCAGCAGAAAAATTAAAACTACAAAAAAAGAACTAAGTAGAAATAGTAAAACAGAAAAATATAATAATATTTTCATTATTATTGAGCTCATGAACTCATAGAAAATGAAAGAAAATAATCAGTTAACTTGAAGATAAGTCAATATAAATTATTATCCAGTGGTAAAACCAGAGGGAAAAAAGATTGACTAAAAGTGAGCATACTCAGAGATCTATGGAACAATTTCAGAAGGTCTAATAGTCAGATCTTTGGCGTCTCAGAGAAATAAGAGAGATTGGTGCAGGAACATTTTTAATGGAGTAATAACTGACTTCTCAAATTTGATGAACTCAAATTTACAAATTCAGGAAGCTCCATGAACTCCAAATAGGTGAAAATTAAAGAATACCGTTTCCAGAAAATTGTAATCACAGTGCTTAAAAACAAGAAAGTAAAAAAAAAAAAATTGAAAAATGAGGTAGGGAAAAATGACATGTTATCTGTTACCTGTAGGGGAACAACAATTTCAATTACTGTGAATTTATTAGCAAAAAACATTGAAACAACATCTATATGTGCTGAAAGAAAAGGCCTGTCCATCCAGAATTATATATCCAGAAAAAACATTTGTCAGGAATGAAGATGAAATGCATAGTACCAATAATACTTAAATTTTTCATGAATATTCATTTCTATAAGGAGAAAATAAATTCTACATAATAGGTAAGGAGAAGGAAAAATGAAAGATTACCTAAGATAAATTTTACTAACTATGTATGACTCATCTTGTTTTTAAATCTGTGACTTCTGATTTTTAAATTTTAAACCTCTCACTAATGTCAGTTTCTATTTTTTTCTTCTCAGAAATTGCAGCAATGGAGGGTCTGGTTTTGATTAATCAGATAATCATAAGGTGAAAGATGGGTGAAGGTGATCTCATAACCTCTTTTTTTTCCTAGCCATATTTGACTTTGATGGGTCTTTTTCTGGATTATTAATATAATAAAATTCATAAATACATTATTTATATTTTTATTAGAATCAAAGTATCTTTTTTCTAAAAACTTTGAAAACCTGGAATTTGTCTATAAGACTGTAACTTGGAGTGTGTGAGTTCCAGAAATAATGTCACACAAGTGATATATAGAAAGACCTGGTGCAGTTTAGAAAACCAAACCAAACCAAAACAAAACAACAAAAATGCATTGCTTTCCCAATTGGTGAAATTGATCTTTTCCTATTTTCCTTAGATGTCTCATCCTACTTGATATTGCATCTGGAATATACAATATACAGAAGAAATATACAATCAAATGCAGTATCCTTAAGCCCTCTTGAATTGTTTTCAGCGTGGGTCTGAGTTTTGCTGTTCAGTGTTCAAATGTGTTTTCTGTCCTGGAAGCACTTTTTCCCTTTAAGATAGATAGCATATTGATTTGCTGTTAAATGATTAGTCTGGATATCACTTTAGGAAATTGAACAGTGAAAAAGAAGTTAGATTAGTTGCATGTGAGCTGATTGGGAAAGGAATAAACTGATGATTTCACCCCGAAAAAACCTTTAGGTTCTAGTGGAGACACAGAAAGAAGCCTCATATTCTGTGGTGTTTGACTTTGTAGTGTATGACTTGAGAACAATATTTACAATGTACTATACCATCAAGTTATTAGCCACATGTATGAAAAAAAAAAAATCCCCTGTGGGACTAATTGTTTAAGAAGTTCACTAGCCCTATTATGCTTGGGGCTCAAGCGATTAATACAAAAATATCAAAGTTTTTTGTTTGTTTTTGTTTTTAGCCTTTGTCCTTTAAGGATAAATTTGTTTTTCCCTCATAGCCTATCCCAACATTTCCTCAGATCTCAGCTCTTCCATAAGCAAGTTGTCTTTCACTTGCCTCCAAGATTGCTAGCATTCAACAGCTCCCATTTATTATAAAAAAAATTGACTTATTTTTTGGCCTTGATATTTAGTCATATGTCATTCTTTCCTTTCTGATACTGTATCTAGGAGCACTTCATATTTTCTAAGTTTGCAGTTGCTTTTAATAAATTATTATTTTTGAAATTCTTCTATGCCAGTGTTCTCAAAGGTAAAAGAACAAATCTCTCTTTTTTTAGGAAAATTGAAAGAATAGGGGAGGGACAGCATAGTCTTGAAGAACATTGAATGTTAAAAATCCAATTTATTTCTTGTTTAGTTTTAACATTAACGTAATATTTGCATGCATCTGTTCCCAAAGATATTCATGTTTACATAATATAAAATGCTACTCTAAGTTATCAGTTCAATTATGTAATGGCACCATCCCCAAATCCTTATTTGAGACTGATACCTTATGAGGAAGATGCCACATTTGACCTTCATCTGAACCTTGAGTAACAAGCAAGAAAGTGTTACTATCTTTGTTATACAGATGAGCAGTCTGACATTCAGAGAGGGTGAAAAGACTTTAAAGATCCAACTTCTATAACTATGTTGCTATGATCTGAATGATTATTATGTCTCAAGGGCTTTACTTCACTCACACACTTAATCCTCGGTACTATTATTGTCCCCATTTTACTTACAAGAAAACAGATTTGGAGAGAAGCTTTAAGCAACTTGCCCAAGCTTGATATCTAATAATTGGTAAAATCAGGACACAAACTTCTGTTTGACCTCATAGCTATGCCTTTAAATTGTCAATTGCATGGTAGAGTCTGGAACTCAGTTATTTTCTCTCTTTTTGTTCAGGCAGTTTCAGGATACTTTTAGTCTATTTCCATCATGGTAATTGTATCTTTCATTAAATGTCCAATGTTATTTTAGAATTTCCCACAGACTCTTCTTAAGAATTTTACATAGTTAGCATTGAATAAGTTGTTTGACCAACTGATTTCAGGTCCAGCCGTATTTGATTCATACTTGGAGTCCCTGGTCCATGACAGTTTCTTGAGCAGGAGAAATGCTGGTGAATGTGGACACAGGAGAGGAGGTAAGTTTACTAGAATCATGCTCTTTACATTTCTTTGAATTCTTGGATCTTGCTATCTCTTGTCCCTCTTGGAGGCATTGACTTAGCAGTTTCCCAGGACCCTGAGTCACACTTTAGTCTGGGCGCTAGGCCAGCAAGGAATTGGAAGCGAGAGTGTTTTTGGGTTGCCAATGCCAAGAGCATAAACCGAGGTGAGGGTCATTTCAGCACCAAGCTGGGGAGCATCCATAAATATGAAGAAAGCTGGAAAGCCAAGTCAGAGTTCATGGCTGAAGCTGCAACATGCTGGAGATATGAAGGGCAAGAGGGAAGGCTAGAGTAACAACAACAACAACAACAACAACAACAATAAAGGTATTAAGAAAAACGTATCCAGAGGGAAGTAGACAGGGGAAAAAAAGTTAAATCATTTCTTCAATTAAAAAAATAAATTAATTAATAAGAAAAGAAAAAAGAAAAACATCCAAAACTTAAAAATAAGATAAAGGGCACAGGCTTGTCCTTCTAGTATCATACTGGGGCATTATGTAATAGGCAACCCAAGATTATTTCTAAGAAAATATAACTTTGTTTGGCTTCGCTATCTCTATTTGAATAAAGCCCTGACACTGAAAAGTTATATGTTAACTTGTTGATTTTCGTTTGCTAGAGATGCAAATGATTTTTTTTTTTTTGCTAGAAAAGATAACCCCAAGGATGTGGACTTATTATTCTTTAGAGTATTAACAATCTTCACAATCTTATTAAAACTTTATTCTCTGCACCCATCCCCCCTCCCAGTTTCCTCTATTATCAATATATTAGTGTGGTAGATATTTTACAATTGCTGAATCAATATTAGTACATTATTTTTAAATTTTCTTATTATTTTTAATGACTATAATAACTAGTCTTCAAATGCTTTTTGAACTATCCTTATCATCTTACCGATACAGTCGTTTAGAAGCTAAAAAAATTTTATACTTGTATGACATACTTTTAAAAGGTTATTATTTGAAGTAGGAAACTGAATTTTTTAAATAGATAAGATAAATTACTCAAGGTTATACAGCTAGTTGGTAACACAAGCAGGCAGTAATCAAGGAGAAGAAAGCATGAAATGAGTCTGAGTCTAGAGAGAAATTGGTAAAAAGTTGTTTCTCTCGCGGCATGAAGCTCTTTAAACATAAGTACCAATCTGCCTTCATGTGACTCCCTGCTCCTTAAAACAAGAGGTTTGGAACTGATTCGGAGAATGGTGTCCAATTCTCTTGCCTAGGGTGGTATACCCAATTGTATCAGTGGGTTAATAAAAAACTCTTGTTCACCCATATATATTAAAATCTTAAGTGTTCAATATAACCTGTTCAATATACTTCGTACACACTTTATACATCCAGGAAGCAATAAGATTCATCCTTTGTTACTTCTGTCAGTAACTTCGCGATACCAAACATGCTAGCAAACCCTCACAACATGGAAATTATTTATAGCTCATTAAATAATAGCATTTATAGATTTGACACCAAGATCAAAGGCAACATGTCTTATTTAATCTTCACAACATGTTGATGAGTGCAGAGAGCAGTTCTTCTCTTCCTGTTTATGGAGGAAGGAACTGAAGCTGAGCGTCTTAGCGGCTTGTCCAGTGTGAAACATCTGTTTGGCCAGGCAATAATGGTTTAATTTTATCTATGTTTATTTTTGACCTATTTGATGCCTGGGTCAAAATACATGTATCTCTGATGGGTAGAATACAACATGCATGCACATAACACTCAGTTCCTGGTCAAAAGGGACTTTTATCCTTAGAGAAAAGATCCAAACCTATTAAATAATATATAGTGAAAATCACTAAAATTGTGTTTAACAAATGCAGTGTGTGAGTTGAAGGGAGAGGGACATCAGGTGGGCAGGAGTTCAGAGAAGACTTTATTCTGAAGATGGAGCTCAAAATGAACTTTGAAAAACAGACACCATTTTGATAGAAAGAAGTAAGAGAATAGAGAATTCTAGGAAACAAAGTTTTAGTTAATCTTTAGAAATGTCCCTATAAACTCTTCAAACCACTCTCTAATTCAGTTTACTACTGAACACTTAGCACTTGTCCTAGACCATTTATAACCCCTTCTTATATTATTTCAATTGCTTTAATCAACAATGTAAAGCTCCAACTTTTTGAAGAAAATATTGCATTTGCCATTTACACCCATATTTATAATCTTACAAAAAGATGTGCTTCCAATCGTGGTAATGTTTTTATTCCCAGTCTCCCAGACTGAGATGAGAACTTCTGTCTCTAGCATGAAATCCAAATCCTAAATTTACTCAGAAATTTAGCAACAAGCTTTACTTTAATCTTCCCCAAATACCAAACTGCAGTTGAAAATATTTTTAAAGCTACAAGTTAATATCCCTTAAGTTCTCTTCCGGTTTTTCATGCTGTCGAACAGTCAAAATGTTTTATAATGTCAAGTATGAAGATCCTAGAATATGTTTACAGCATAGCTTTCTGGTGATAGAAAAGAGAAGATATGTAGAGAAATGTGATTTGGCCCACAGAGTTCCACACCTGTGGCATTATCAAAGGCTCACACCGGAACTAATTTACTAGTGTGCCATGAGCTCATTTAGTGAATTACCTGAGAGTTATGGGGGGCAAATCCAGTAATAATTCATGTGCTAGAGAGAAACCGGCTCAGTCTTTTAACTGATTTATGAATAAGAGGGCTAAGGTAAGGTGAAGAGGAATAGAGCTGCCTAAAAAATTTCCCTGGCCATGATGCATGAGATTTTTTTCTATTCTGTCAACTTCTCCTATCCATATCTTATTTCTATAAACCTTTGCTCTCATGGAGCTGTCAAAGATATCCTCAACTGTTAATCCAGAGGGTGGCTAACAGGAATGAATCCCTTCTAGAACTCAACGAATTTTTATATTAAGCTTAAAAAGCACAAAGCCTTAAATCCAAATGACTGAGTATACAATGATTGAAGTTACATGTAGTGGGCCTGACATTTCGGAGTATGAGGTTTTGTCCAGCGCCCATCATATTAAATTATTTAGATGGAAACACACTCTGTTGATAACTACAGCCAATCATGCTGCAGAGATGTTAACACATTGAAGTCATTGTAAACAGCTGACTTATGTTTGCAAAAGATTAAAGTAAAGCTTTAGAGCAAGACTTTGAAATAAGCTTAGAATCTGGATATGGAACAGGGTGCAAAATTACTGTTTAGAAATGGAAATGCTCTTAACTTGGAAACATTCTCATCTACTGATCCAAAAATAAAAAAGAAAAGAAAAGAAAAAAAAAGGAAAAGAAAAAGAAGGAGACCAGGAGATATATATCGCTGCTCTGCATGTGAGTGAAAATGACTAGGATACTGGAACATAGAGAATGTCAGTGTATGGAAGAAAGTGTCTTAAATATACAATAATCCTGGGAAGAAAGCTAAAATAATGCATCAGGGTTGCTTATTCAAATGTCTTATTAATAGCTGCCTGTAGCTTTTAGTGATTTACTTGCAGTGTTTATCTAATTTCAGTTATTATAAATCTTGCTGTTAAAATAAAGTAGTATTGAGCTTTGAGAACATTTACAAAATACAAGCATAAATTATATCTCAACATTTATTTCCAAGGAATGATAAATATAATTCCCTTAAATTTAAGAATGACATTTTATACTTATTCATATTTTGGAAGTTTTACCTACAAAAAGTAGGAACAAATAGACCTATGAAGTTATTGATGGTGAGGACCGCATTTGGTTCTCTACTGGAAAGAGAAATACTTTAAGCACGGTTCTTTTCCAGATACTAGGATTATGTTAAACAGAACAGAACAGTCTCCTGAGAACGATTTCTTCAATAAGAAGCTAACTGTCTTCTACTTTCCCAAATAATATTCCTTGAGGATGCTTATTAAGTTAATGTGACATTAGGATAAAAACTTCTACCTCTCCATTCCAGAAAGTATATTTCTGGAGATGTTAATTAGGTGTTCAATAACATAATTGTTTCAAGGTCAAATCAGTTTGTACAATGCTGGTTGAAACTAAATTGCATCAGTTATATACTGCTGTGTTAACAGACTTCGCCAAGACCTTGTTGCATAAAATAACCAGTATTGTATTTGCTTACAATTCCATGAGTCAGCAATTTGGGCTGGGCCAACTGGGCAGTTCTTGGCTGGTCTCGTCTATAGTCACCCATGTGGTACAGTCATCTGGTGGCTTGACTTGGGTTGAATGGTCTGAGATGGTCTCAGTCACATGTATGGTGGTTGGCGCTGGCCAGCAGGTGGGGCTTTCACTCTCCACACAGTCTCTCACCCTCAAGGAGACTAACTCCAATTATTTACTTGGTGCCAGAGGGATTCAAGAGGGTGAAAGGGGAAACTAAAGATCTTTAAGTTCTGGCTCAGATGTTGCATAAAATTATTTTCACTACATTTTATTGGCCAAAAAAAGTTATAAGACCTACCAAGATTCAAGGTCCTACTCTTGATAGGAGCACCTGTAGAGAATTTGTGATCATTTTTAGACCACTAAATATTTAAAACAATTTTTATACTTTACAATTTCATGGAATCATTAAAGAATTATCATATCCATTGGAAATATAGTATATATTACTCGTGAGTATGTGTATATGCATTACACTTAGGGAAACTCTGTTTTGGTCCATTAATCTTCCTCTTTTCATCCTCGAGCCCACTTTACATAATCTCTAAATCTAAGAAACTTCTGAGGTTCATTCTCAGTTCCTCTACCACCTCCTAGAAGCTGAGGCTCATTAGTAGTCATGAAGCTAGGCTTAGGTTATAATGCATGGATGGAAGAAACCTATTCAGTTGCATCCAGTTTTGTTATAATGTGAATGGAGGAAAGAGAGAAAGAATAATTTTTCAAGAATATCTCCATATGCAGCAAACCTTGATTAAACCATATTGGCTGTTTTCCTAATTTTTTTTTTTTTTTTTAAATTTGGTTATATTAGTTGTCAATTTTATGAGCTCTGGAAAGACACAGGCCTGAGTCCAAACCTTGACTCAGATACTTGAAAGATGAGAGATTTAAGACAAATAATTTAACAGTTTTTAGCCTTAGTTTCCTCATTTGTAAAATGTAATTAATAAAATCTATTCCAAAGTGTTATTTAGGATTTAGTGAAATATGCTCACACAGAGATTGACCTAAAAAAAAAAAAAACACCCTTAAATGGAAGATACCATTATTACACTACCAATGGTCCTTTGACTCTATAGATTTGACCATAATTATCCTTCATTTTCCCTCCATTCTTCTGGAATAGGTGGCCCATACCTACTCCCTCTAATCTCTTCATTATCTGGCTTTCCCTCTACAGCTTACTCTGTGGGTACTTAACCGCTTTATGAAAATCATTTCCCCAAAGTTCACCACATGTCAAAGGTTCAGGTTCTAAAGCTGAACTTGGGCTATGGTGGAAGAAGTGCAAATTTCAGAATTTCATGCCATACATAGAGTTACCTTTGCGGAAAAAGATGGGAGGGATTTCGGAGCCAGGCAGAGATGGAATTGATTACACTTGGGTCAGAGAAGCCAATCACTTTTGATAACAGCTGATAAAGTCAAGACCCAAACTCAAAGTCCAAAACACTAGGCTAGGTGTAGAAGGAACAAAAATAGAGCAGAGTGCTGGTGGATTAAAATAGGTTCATGACAAATAACATACCAAACACCATGTATTGCAAACAAAGCATATATATTGTTTGCAAACAATGCATATATATTGTGGCGAATTCCTGGAAGCATTTCTTTGAGGAAGCAGAACTGATATGGGTACAACCCTTTGTTTGATTTTTCCGCTGGTTGAGGTAACAGTGTAGGTTTTGAGTTATCTTGGTGGAGAACTATCTCAGCCTGGGATGAGCCTGGAAGGTCTTCAACTGTCTCGTGTATGTCTTTGACCCAGAATCCTTCTATTTCATGATTGCTTAAGTTAAGGAAGGTCTGTTCTGCTCTTCCACTCATCTTTTTATTGTTTTGAAGGAAAGCACCATGGGGCGGAAGGGACGGGGAGCATGAGATCATGACAGATTACTTGTAGGATGGACAAGTAAAATATTGTGTATATGTGTGTCATAGTGTGTGTGAATATGTATATAGTATGTGTGTATAAGTGTGTGAGATTGTGCATGATACGAGAAAAGTAAACAGAGTAAGATCTATGGTTTCTTATCTTAGCTTTTGGGATTAGCCAAGAATCTGCCCTCCAGAATATAGTTAAAAAATAATGTCATCTTGCCACCTACCAGAACCGTTTCCAACAGTGTATGTCACTTACAATACATGGCTGTAAAATGAGATTGAAGTACTCTTGTTGCTTTTTCATGAAAGGTCCACACATATCCAGTACTGGGTGAGTTGTTTTGCGAAGTTTGCAATTTTTAGCCATAGTAATATCATTTCCTTGCATTTGCAATATGGTTGTTCATCAGAGTTCCTATTAGTTTTACCATCTTGACTACTTTCTGGAGGCTGGAAAACAGTGCTCTACATTGGGACAGAATAAATAAATGATTGCGGGATTGAACTGGAGACACTGGCTACTATAAGTCCAGGCCGTGCGAGATAGTATACTACAAGAGAAAGTCTTAGAAATAAAGGTGGACTTACCTGATCAGAGCAGTTACCCAGCTGAAATTACGGAGGTAGGAGAAGTCAGAGAGATGGAGCATGATGCTGATATAAAATAAACGACAGTGGAAAAACATACTGGAGTGTGGGTGGAGTGCAGTTTCTAGAGAAAGAATCCAGGTATAGTTATGACAATGAGTGTCTGGGTTGAGAATGGCAGAAGGAAAGGCTGACTTGTCACATTTCCTCTAGCCTGAGGGTTTCCCCTCAGTCGAATCTTTCTTGCAACATTAACTCAAAGATTTTACAGGAGTATACCAGATTTAAAATAAATGAGAACATCGTCAAGGTTACTATGCAATGGACAAACAACTTCACTGTCAGTATAGTTTATTGAGTAATCAGTAACTGATGTTGATGATGTTCAGCGGCCCCAGAGACCATGTGCTAGTAGGATGCAGCTGAAGGAGGTACATGAGTGGTGACGTAGGAAGGCTGCAAAGGCCCCAGAGGAAGGTAGTCCATAGCCACTCAGCCTTTTCTCTCAGGCTCATGTGAGTCCTGAATGTGGAGGGATTTTTATACATCGGACATTGCACTTTTGAACTATGGTGGGTTGCCCACAATTTGTGTGTTATAGTCTGGCATATATTGTTTCTTAAAGCGAAGTAAAGTTGGCTCTGGGAGTAGCCTTTTGTGTCTTACGACTTTGTTACTCTATATTTCAGGCCACTGATGTTGATCCAGCTCAGAGTTGCAGATGGTGTGATTCTTTTTACCTGTGAATTGGCAATTAAAGCCTTTGGACTCTGTGAAGTATCAGTGACCTTTCTTTTAATGCCATTTTCAGTTTGACTTTGCATTTACCTTAATATCTGAAGCATTTTGAACCACCTTTCATCCTTGTTTTATTTTTCCCTCCTCAATTTCTATGATATTGTTCTTGATCTTTTATAAAGATGACATCAGCTCTGTTAACTATGCCTCCTCCCTTAACTGTGAGTGTTTTTCTGAGGTACTGTTCTCTGTTCCTATCTCCTACCTACTGGCTCCCCCAGGCAGGTGACACATCCACAATGCTTATATTAGTTTTCTATTGCTATGTAACAAATAACCACAATTTTAGAGGCTTAAAACAACACCTATTATTATCACAGTTTCCATGGGGCTGGAATCTGGTCACAGCATCGCTGGGTCCTCTGCTCAAGGTCTCACAAGGCTGAAATCAAATTGGCAGCCAGAGCTGCAGAGTCATCTGACTCTTGGAGTCTCTTCCAATCTCTCTCATGTTGTTGACAGAATGCATTTTCTTGTAGCTATAAGACTTGTGGCACTTCAGAGCTAGTAGGAGAAACGGAGTCTCTGCTGCTTTGCGTACTTCTTCTCTAGATTTCTTTTTAGAGGGCTTAACTGATTAAGTCAGGCCCACAGAAGATAATCACAGGGTGATCTTGGAACTCTGTCTACCACAATACTAAAAGTACTGTCTGTGCTGATGATTCCAAAATTGGCAACTCCACTGAGCTCAAGGACCATGCTTCTTAACACTGGATTCTGGTTTAAAATAGTGCCTGCTTGGCAGCTCTTGTTATAGCATCTCTCAACTTTCTGTTGAAATGCACATGCATAAAATGCATAACTTTTCTAAAAGCTCACAATACTATACCCCAAACCTTAAAATAACAGTAATGGAAGGATTCAGGAATAATTTCCCATAAGTCCAAGGTTGTTAGAGTTGGCTTTGTAAATATAAATACTAATGTTCACTTGATTTTGGGGGGCTAGAGAAACAGGATATCTGCTGGCCTGGAAAAAGGTAAAATATACTTTCATCATTCCCTATCCATATCCTGACTATGGACCTAAAGCTCACGACAATCAAAGAACTTGATGACTGCTTTTGATGTTACCGATACACATTGGTGTCCTTTATATTTATTCAGAAATACATGGTAAGACTTTTGATGGTACATTCTATCCTGAAAGCATGTATGCGTAAGTAGAATTCTCCAAAAAGAGGAGGAAAAATCCAAAATCCTAGTAGCAGTGCAGACTGGAGGTGGTGGCTCAGATTTACTAAGAGCAAACCAGGCATGTGGTAGAAAAAGATCCACCTTAATCTGACTAGATAAATGCATACTAGCTATTGGAAGTTGGGCTTTAAAAAAATTCTACAGCCCTGCCTTAGTGCTGTAGATCTGGGAGGATCTGTAGATCTGACATCTAGCATTGTATCTCTTTCCAAATGTGAGGGACAGAGGAGCAGCCCTAAGAGTGTATGTCTAAAAATATTGCATCACAAGTTAAAAGATTCATGATCCTTAAGACTTATAGAAAGAACATACTCTGGAAAATGTTGTTCCATAGGAATCTTAATACTTAAAAGGCTGTTTGGCTCCCTCAAATGGAAGGGAGAAGACATATTATATGTATTATATATAAAACATGACATCTATATGCTTTACTTTGGAAGATCTATATAGCTTCGTGTTCCTGTTTTAATATCCTTTCCCCCTTGGGTATCTCATGCAGCTTCCTTTTCATCTGAACTCCTACCTCTGCTTCTCATCTAGTAGTCATTTTGCTTTAGCTCATTTTCTTTTTATAGCGATCTTTATCAATAGCACAGCAACTTCAACAATCTGGAGTTTATGAAATTCTCCATTTGCATAGTTTCAAAAGTATAATTCTTTTTTAATAAAAATTGTGTTTCCATTTCCCTGAGGGTATTATACCAGTACCTCAAATACAGTGTGTATAAAACAGAAATGACTTTTTCACTCAAATCGTCTCCACTTACCAATTTCCCTATCAGTGTGAACAGTGTTACTTTTCCCAGTTACTCGCAGTATTGGAACCTCAGAATTTTCTTTGATTAACCCCTATATCACTCACTTGATTCCTTTACTAATTATTATTGTCATTATAAAAAGTAATTATTTGCTATGCTATGTTTTTTGGATACCTCATGAACAAACAGTTGAGTCTTTCATATTCCTCATATTATCATGTCATTAGAATCATAAGTCCATGTAAAGCACCTTTTTTTTTGCAAAGCATCTTTTTAAAATTTTGATTTATTTTTCTTTTCATCTTTAGACTATAATCTGGTTTTCCTACTCTACTTACTAAAAATGTTCTGATATATATTTCTTAAAATGCATATATTACAGAATATGTATATGGGTTTACTGTATGTAATGTTGTGAGCTATAGAACTTATTTTGTCTCTTACTGCTTTGATTCAACACTATTTTTAAGACCCATGGCTGAGCAATAAGGACAGATAGTTTCTTGCTTCTGACTACAACAAGATAATATATTATGAATCTACCTCATTTTGCTTATCCATTTCCCTAGTAATAAGCACTGGTATTGCTTCCACCACCCTGAAAACACACAAAAAAGTGTCTTCTCACAGATCTCCATGCAGACTTAGTTCATTGAAAAGAGTCACACACAGGCACATACAGCAGGTATCATATGAAGTTTATTTGGGAAACCCTCGCCAAGTATGTAAGTAGAGAGTACATAGTCCCCTGGACTCTCATTGCCCTATAGCTTAGGTCTTGCACAGGCAGTCTATATGCAACATGGCCAGCTTTCCAGAGAAAGATCCATCTCTTTAATATTCTATTGATAGAGTTGAGGGCAAGTAATGTCTAAGAGTAGTATCTTGCTACAGGAACAGAACTTCTAGAACCAAAATCACGCTCTTCTGCTGTAGTATTCAGACCTGCTGACCCAGCTAAAAGCAAGAAATGGAGTATCCAGGACCATGATGATTCATATCTCATCAGCCTGCATGAGAATTTCTCTCGTATATACAACTAGGTATGTAAGGGCTGGGACGTCGATAGTCTTAATTTTACTTAGTATTGCTAACTGCTTTCCATGAAGCTTGTGCTTGTCTATACTTTCACCAGCACTGCATGAAGCTCTTTATTTCTTCAAATGTTAACCAAAATTTTCTGTTATCCCATTTTCAAATTTTTGTTGGTCTATTGTGTCTAAATTGGTGTCTTTTTTTAGTTTTCTTCTTTCTCATTTCCACTGAGATTGAGCATATGTTCAAATACTGCTAGCCATTTAGATTTCTCCATGAACTGCTTGTTTAATTTGAGTTTTTTGGTATATTCTAGATCAGCCTGTTCAATAGAACTTCCCATGACAATGGAAGTGTTCCCTATTTGCCCCATTAACTATGATTGCCACTAGCCTCATGTGACCAGGGAGCATTTAGAATGTGGTCAGTGCAACTGAGGCAATGTAATCCTATTTAACTTATCTAAATTCAAATTTAAATAGCCATATGTAGCTAGTGACTACGTATTAGACAGTATAGTCCTAGATAATACTCCTTTTTGTCAGTTTTAGAGACTGCAAATATCTTCTTCTAATCTGCATATTTCTATTAATTTTGTCTGTAGCTGTAAAATGTTCATAGAAATATAAAAATTTACCTTCTAGTTTTGTTTGTTTTGAAGCCATTTCTCACTCCTAGACCCAATAATGTTTTTAGAATTAATTTCATAACTTTAGTTTTACACTGTTATTTTATAGATATTCTGCTCTGTGAAACAGACCCATTTACTAAATAATCTACCTTTTCCTCATTGATTTGTGATTCCAGCTTTATCACATATCTCAGTTTTGAACAACACAGGTCAATTTCTGGGTTCTTTATTCTCTTCCTTTGTTCTGTTTCCCTGTTCTTGGACAAGTACTATTTGGTTTCTGTTATTATGACTTTATGTCTTAATATCCAGCAATATTAATTTCCTGCCTTTGTTGTTTGTGGACCTTATATTCTTCCATATACATCGAGTTATAGTTTGATTGAGGGCTAAATTGACAAGTTTAAAAGATTGTCATCTCATTCATTAACATGGTGCAACTTCTATTTATTCATATTTTCCTTTTATATTTTTATCACTTGTTTTTGTTATTAAGATCTTATGCACTAAGTCACTACTATGTACTTTTTTTTTGCTATCATAGTTGGTTATTGCACTAGAGAACACTATTTTTGTAAATTAAGTTTGTTTGGCAACCTTGGAGAACGATTCTATTGGTTCTAATGGTATGTCTAATAATTGTTCTCTGGAAATGATTATATCATCAATAAATAATTCTAACATCTCTCTTTCTTATCCTCTTGTTTCTCTCTTGCTCTCTCTCTGTTTTGCTTTTATTTTAGTTTTGTTTTATGGCATTGGTCCCAACCTCTTGAACTAGGTTAAATACTATCAATAATAGTGCTAGCAATAATATTACACATAAATAGTGGGCATTATTGCATTTTTCCTGATTTTATTTATTTTTATTTTTATTGTGGTGATATTGGTTAACAAAATCCAGTAAGTCTCAGGTGTACAATTGAACAGTAAGGTATTTATATATTGCATTGTGTGTTCACCGCCCATAGTTGGACTTCTTTCTGTCACCACATATTTGACCCTTTTTCCCCCATCTACCTCCCCACTCCTGCCTCCATATATATATATATTGCATTGTGTGTTCACCACTCATGGATAGACTTTTTTCTAGCATTTTTCCTGATTTTAAATGGCATACATTCAAAGTTTCCCTTTTAAGAGTGATGTTTACTCTAGATTTTATATATAATTTTTTATCAGGTTAAGAAATTATTATCTATTTCTAAAAAACTCACATTTTTTAAAAATGTAGGTATTAAACTTCATAAAATCATTCTTTTGAAATAATCATGGGATTTTTCTCTTTTATGATTACTTTAGTAAATTTGATAAATTACTGATGTTGAACCATCCTTACAATTCTGGTAAAAACCTTACATGATCAGTAGTTTAACTGGGTCTCCTAGAATTAAGAAACTGAGACAAGGATTAAGGTGCTAACAATTTATTTAGAAGATGCCAGTTCAGGATGTGGGGTTAGGGAAAAGGAAATTGAGGTCAGGGGAGATACAGTACATCACAGTGTGAGGCCACTGTTTCACTGATGAGCTCTGAATAAAAAAAGACCAGCAGGAGTCTCAGTTGCCCTTTTCTATTTAGCATGCTGATCTTCTTTGACAGCACTTCAGAAAAATCACAACTCTGAGATGTAACATTGGAGACAAAAGAGGGAGAATTTACCTGCTCAGCTCCTTCTGACCCCCCATTTCTCATTAGTTAAAGTTCACCCCATGGGGTTCTAATGCTCCCACACTTCTATATTGTGCAGTCTTGCCTTGGAGGCTGCTTAGAAAGGTAGATATCATACTCCAGAGTATGATGTTACATCCATATATGATAGTGGAAGGGGTCCCATCCTTTACCTTGGAAGAGGTAGCTAGAATGACCTAAGACAACTGCATTTCTAAAAACTTCCCTGATATGGCTGTAGGTGCTCTGGGTACTTTTGGCTATTTTTCTTCTATTCTCTGAAATACATATATTTAGTAGGAAATCTAATATACATATCAATTCCTGTTCACCTGGTTCATAATTGCATGGCATCATCAATATAGTAAACCTGATAATGTTCTTTAGAATATCAAAGCAATCAAGGTCTCTAAAAACTGTATTTTGACTGAGGCCAGAAAAGTTAATACAACTCTGAGGCAAAAAGAAGAGATTTAAAGAGGCGTTTTTTTTTTTATTACCATTACCATCATTGTGGAGCTAATACCCTATTTTATAGATTCTAACATGCATATTTTTCACATTTGAATCTTTCTGTAAAGAAGCAAATTTAATGGGCATGGGATAGGAACTATCAAACCCACATTTATTAAATTTTAATCGATAGTGTTAATCTCTGTCATTCTTCCAGCAAGTAACATTAGTTAGAAAAAGCATGTTTTAAAGTAAGTGGTTCATATAAACTGCAGCTACTGTTGGGAGTCAAGATAATTGTTAGGAAAAGGCATAGAGACAGCTCACTCATATCCCATTGTGGCAAATTTTCAGTGTCATAGATCCGCTTGTTTCCTAAATCTTCCAGCAATTGCAGATCAATTTCATGCTGCCTCATCTCTTTTCTCATATTCTTATTTCCATTCAATATCATAGAAATATAAAGTATATATTTCTATAGTTAATTTTGATTAACAACAGGAATTTAGAGCCAAGAGAACTTCGATTCTAAGCAATCTAGTTCTTTGGTTAGCTCTTGAGGCATTGCATATCCACTCATCCATTTATTTATTCATTAATTTATTAATTTATTCCACGAATTCTTGTTGAATAAGAACATATGGAGTTCTGAGTCTAGATCTCAAGGGAGATGAGGGAATTAGAAATGAAGACATGAGGGCCAACTGCATAGAGATGAACAAGAAAGACTGGAGGCCCCTCAGCAAGAGAGGAAAAGAAAATGATATGAAGAATGAGTCTCAGGGAGTGCTCAGATTTACGAGGAACTGAAAAAGCCTTTTCTTATAAACAAATACCTAATTGGTTGTTAAAGGGTTAGCTCTTGTGAAAAATATACCCTGCAGAGCTGAGAATGTTTCAGAGAATGTTGATATTCTCAAAATGTGGTTGCTAGACCAGTGTTTTTAACATATCTGAGAATCTGTTAGGGATACAAAGTCTTACCCTACCCTAGTAAATCGGAAATCTGGGAGTAACTTCTAGAAATATGTTTTTTAACAAGCCCTCTAGGTAATTCTGATGCACATTGAAGCTTGAGAACCACTGCTCTAACAAATTACATTCCTTGGCCTGCAGAGGTAATCCACAGGATCCTTATGTCCTTATGGATTTTAATGTGCTGGTAAAGGATAGGATAATTTTTTTCCCTCCCAAGTCAATGGTTTGTTGTAAATGCACACTTTCCTTACTATTCGAAGGAAAATGTATCAGGCATTTCTAACAGACAGAAATTGGGTATATTTATTTTTATTATTATTTTTACCAATTATAGCACCAGGATAGCCTTAAGACATATAAAGAACTCCTGAAATGCTGACTGAATTAGTTCAAATGAGAACAAATCCATTTTCAGGCTTTAACTAGAAATATAAAATTTAATAATTTTGTATTAGATTGGAAGATACAAACCTAATCTCCTATGCAATCTTCTTCTCCAGTGCACAGCAATAAGAAATGAAACTCAAACAAATGTCTCTAGAGTCCTGTGAGAAACTCAATGATAAAAGAAAGATTCAATTATGTACTGAACCCACTAAAGCAGAAAAACACCGAAGATATTTTAGAACGATGTTCAAAAACAAAGCTCAACAAAATCTTATCTGGTTAAACCAGGAGTCTGTGCATACATACATTACATTTTAGAAAACACAAAACAAAGAAGTAGTGTTAGAGTATATTATAAATATGAAACATAATAACTCTGGCTAAATTAATGACTGTAGTTAAGTGAGTGCCTATTTATTGTAGGCTGGGCCTTGTGTTAAGACTCTTACTTATGTTATCACATGAAAACTTCGCAATCAAAACTTCTTGTTTTACAGATAGAAAACCTGAGACAAAAAGAATAAAAGGCTTACCCAAGGCCACCAGGCGGTAAGCAATACAGAGGCAGGCCTCCACCCGGTCATGCCTTAAATGAAAGCCCATGTAATTTACTGTTAGAGTATACTGCTAAAAATCTGGATACTTCAGAATCCCGATACTCCCAAATTCTAATACACTTATCTTTAGTATGTATACATGATATGAAGCCTGCATTGAAACAGCAATTTCCTTATTCCATTTTATCAGAGTTCCTGTGAAAAAGCATTTCTAAGTTCCTCAGACAGCTATGCTTTAATCCTTCCAGAGTTATTATTAATCACAAAGTTGGAGTTATATGATGGACTTCTCACTGGATGCACTGGAGTACGTTTGGAATGTAAATAGAGATGTGAAGAAATACAGATTTGAATTTTTGCGAGATGTTAAGGCATCATTAGAAAATCTCATCTGCACGTCACCTCTGTCGTTTTAAGTAAAAAATCAGTATTATATTTACAAAGGAAGGCCTTGGAAAGGAAGACTTAGAGAAAAGTACACAGAGCTATAACATTCTGGTGGCCTCAGCTACCACTCCATAATTTGGGAGTTATTAATAACACTTGCCTTAAAGAGAGGTTGTGAGTATTACACTAGGTGGTACAGGTAACACCCTTAGCACTGTGTTTATCACAGAAGCAATGGTCAATAAATGCTAGTTATCATCATTGTTGTCATTGTTGTAATCATTATGTTTATCATGGGGTTTTATGCACAAACATACACAGCCTTAACGTAGGCCAGTACTGACCCTCACTCACATGAGGTGGCTGGTTTGACTTTATTGAAATAAGTGGTAGTGTGTTTGAATTAGAGTTCAAGCCTAAGGACCTGGAAATGGGGCCTAAGTGTCTTGTTTGACCTTTGCACTATCTCAGACATTTGATAAACTGAGTAAGTGGTTAGTCTTTGACCAAGGGGGTGGGATACAATTGGGTGTCACTGTGCTCTAGAAAGTGATGTTCTACAGAGCCAGAGGGTATTGTAAGAGTCAGGTGAGGGACCTGATTTACGGATCTGTGCCCTTAGGCAGAAGGTCTATTTGATCTCAGTGTGATGCATTAACTCTACCTCCAGGTATGTTTTTAAATCTGTGCAATCTCAAGACACTTTTCGAAGTGCTTTTTCCTTTTTTATCCTTTTTTATATTTTTTTATTGTGTGTTTCTGTTATCTAGTCATTCACTCAATAACCATTAGCTAGTGTATTGGTGAAAAAGACCTGTTTTTAAGAGTTGACTCTTAGAAAGGTCTCTCACATTTTACATCACAAAAGTTCACTGCTGATGCAAAATACAGGGTAACCTGTTGGCTGCCAAGAGTGATTCTTATGCCCCAAGTTTCTCCTTCAGGTCACAGAAGATGTGCAGTGATTGTCAGAAAGAAATGAAAAAATAAAAAGAAAAAGCCAAAAAACATTCCCAGAGTCTGGCCTGGAGTGGCGGTACCATGTAAAGACTTCTCTTTCCACCTGAGTTTCCCATTGTTGAGCAAGCATGACTATTCAGCCCCTGTGTTAACCATCATTGCAAAGCTGTATGCCTGCATCTAGAGACCACAGTGGAAAGTGGCACTGCAATAATAGGATTTCTGTCAGCAACTGAACTAAACAACACAGGTCAGTGGTTAGAAATGGAGCCAGGAGCAGCTGAATGACCCTGAGCCAGGAAGGCGGCGCCTGGGAGTCTAGGCAGTCCTGCAGGATTGGACTGAAATTAGGCAATTGAAAGGGAAAGCATGAAGTGGGAAGTGATCCTTCCGGGTTTCGTGGTCATTTAAATCTATTTCTAATATGAAACAAGTGATCCAATGGTTGGGGGCTGGGAGGGAGAATAGGTATAGGTGAGTTCTATTGGCAAAGGAGAACTCCAAGGTACATTCATGCTCGTTGTCATCACCTCTAGCTCGTCATTGGAAATTCAGGGCTTAGAAGAGCAACTTTCTCTTTTGTCCGGTGCGTATCTTCTTTCATCTGACTGCTGATGACATACAATTTTTCATATAGCTGGAAGAATTTACTCTAGATGAGGGGCTACCAAACTCTTTCTGTAAAGGATTAATAGAAAAATATTTTAGATTCTGTGTTTATATAGTCTCTGCTACAGCTCCTCAATTCTGCTAATGTAGCATGAGAGAAGACATAGGTAATACATGAACAAATGAGTGTGTCTGTGTTCAAATTTTACTTTACTTAAAAAGCAGGCACTCATCCCAGTATGGCCCATAGTCTAAATTTTGCTGGCCTCTGCGCTAGACACTGCTTGCTTTCTAA
>NW_006430723.1:4878946-4898849 GCF_000325575.1 Pteropus alecto | reverse complement strand
ATAATAGAGGACCAACATAAAATCCATGGTTTTCATTGATTTTGATGATGCTACCTGGTGCTCTAGTCTCATGAGGGGCCTCCTTTGACTTGTATGGGTGAGAACTAGGTAAATTTCAAGTAAACATATGACCAGTACTACCTTCCTACTGTTCTCAACCTGAAAGATGAGTTTTCCTCAATGAGCTTTTGGCTCAGGACTAGATTTTCTCCAAGTTTTGATCATATCCTAATCCCCTCCCTGCAGGTAAGGTCAGAGTTTTCATTAAATGACCTGGAAGAAGTATGTGAGGTTTTCCTATTTGCATTCAAAGAACTGATAAAGAGATGAACTATATTCATAGTTGGCCTTAGCCATCTAAAAAGTCCTCGAAATGCCATTGACCAAAAGTTGTTTATTTGGAGGAAAAAAACTTTGATATTACTGATAATTTCATCTTTTGGAAAGTTAAGGAAATAAGGTCTTGCTGCATAGGATATCATTAAAGATAATAAGGAAAGAATGGATTGAAAATGTGAATAATAGCAAAATTGAGGGGAAATGATGACATCATCTGAGATTTCCATTATGTTCAGTAGTTCGTTAGAATTAAGTAAACTGGGAAAGATTTCTTTCCAAAGAAGAAAAATATGGAAAGAAGAACTGAAATTTAAGGAATATAAAGTAAAAAAGTTTTCTGTTGTTTACATCTGTGGCAAGAAAATTAACAAATAAAAAGACATTTGATTGAATGATGACAGGTCACTTAACAACACCATACTTTCTCCTGGGTCCCTCAAGTAAACTGAAACCGTAACAAAAAATAGCAAGCTTAGATTTCAGACAAGAGGCTGATTCTTTTCTCAAGTTTTATCCACCCTACACTTTAGTGTATTTTTGAGCTTTTTTGAAGGTCTCTTGCCTTAGGGATACCTGTTAAAAATTGCAGACCCTTGAGCCTCACTCTATAGGTATTGAGTTAGAATTTCTAAGTCTGGGAACTGGGACATCTGAGATGTTATTGGACACTTTAGTGCAGTGGTCTCCAAGCTTTTGGGTACCAGGGACAGGGACCGGTGCTCCTATGAGAATCTAATGGCTGATGATGTGAAGTAGAGCTGAGGTGGTGATGCTAGCACTAGAAAGCGGCTGCAAATAACAGCTGAAGCTTCACTAGCTTGCTTGCTGCTCACCTCATGCTGTGTGGTCTGGTTCCTTAACAGGCCACAACTGGTATTGGTCCATGGCCCCAGGGGTTGGGGACCCCTGCTTTAATGAATCTCAGCCACACCGAAGATTCATTGAAGAACTACTCCCACTCTCTTTCTCTGGGCCAAAACCTTCCCCAGCAATTACAGCAAATGCACCTTTATTGATGGAATTGCATCCCCCTCCCCTAAATTCATATGTGAAAGCTCTTACTTCAACGCTAGTATAGCCTTTAAAGAGATAATTAAGGTTAAGTTAGGTCATATGCAGGAGGCCTTAATCCAATCTTATGGTGTCCATATAAGAAGAAGAAATTTAGACACACAAAATGACACCATGGTTGTATGTGCACAAATGAAAGGCCATGTGAGGACACAAACAGGAGGCAGCCATCTGAAAGCCAAGGAGAGAGCCTTAGCAAAAAAATAAATGTGAGGATACTTTGATTTTGGACTTCTGCCTTCAAGAACTATGAGAAAATAAAATTTCTGTTGTTTAAGCCGCCCAGTCTGTGGTATTTTTTTATGGCAGCCTTAGCAAATTGATATAGGCACTGGTTAAGCAAATACAAACCTAACTTTTAGGAAGATGAGAGTGTAGTGTAAGAAAAGGTCCAGCCACATGCAAAATTCACAATGAAGCAAGGCAGAACGTGGTGGGTACCGGAGGAACACCCGTGGCAGGAAGTAAGGTGGAGGCTTTTGTCTCCCACTCAGACCTCGTTCTATATGTCAGTGCTTTATGTAAACTATCAAACTGAATCCATTCAATAACCCTCGACAATAGGATTTATCATCATCTTCTTTATATATGAGGAATTAGAAGTTCAGAGGAATTATGTATTTAACAAAATTTACCCAGCAAATAAGAGACAAATTAAAGATTTGAACCCAGGTTTTGCTGTTGCTATAGGAAATAGCCTCAAGAACTCAGATGAGCCTCTAAGTACACAGCGGGCCAGGGCAGGAGAGTAGAGCTCTGTGACTGGCCAGATGAAACACTCTCCAGAGCTGGAGGAAATGCTAATCACATAGCTGTTGGCCTGGCTGGTTTGAAAATGGTGACAAGGTTTGGAAGATCTCTTATGTGGTGCTGGCAGTAGGTCATTACAAGAAGCAAGCACAACTAAGATACACTAAGGGGTCCTAGAAGCCTAGTCCCATAGCATCGTGTCAAGTGGAGACACAACCTCACCCATCAGCCTTCTTCATTGGTTTATTATATTGAGAGAGTAGAATGAAATAATCTAGTGTAAGAACTCAGAACATATTAGAAGAAGTGATCATTGTGATGCTGAGTAAAGAGTCTACAGCATCTGAAGAAAGGCAAATAGGCCTGAAGGAAGGGAGAGGAATGGGAAAAGTGAGCGATAGTATCTACTGATGTGGGAGTCAGGACCCTCCCTGATTCCCAGTCTTTGCTTTTCTCCTTTTTTCTCCTCCTACTGCTTTTAGTCACTGCTTTCCTCTCTGCACCCCTCCTTAAGAACTTCTATTTCTTTCATTGTGGAATTAGTCAATTAATTCAATCATATATATATATATGAGTGAAAAAAATAAATATAAATTTTTTTTTTTTGTTGTTCACTCATTAAACAAAGTTTTGAGCATCAGTCTTCTCGGAGGGCACAGGTTATGTGCAGGATGATCATTTCACTTCTAAGAATGCAAGTGCCACTTCTGCACTAACATCTGTGAGTTAGGCAGCCCTGTTATATACTTTGTCAAGGTTAGATGCCACAATAATCCTGGAAGTTAATTTTCTTATTTACATATAAGGGAATCAAGGCTAGTTATCACATAACTATTAATGGAGGTTGCTTGGTGGGATCTTACTTTGACTCCACTGAACAATGTCCAAGTATTACTCAAGTAGTAGTCAAACAAGCTATGTGTGATAAGTGTTACAGGAACACTGTAAACTCAGTATTGAGGTTTATGGTAGAGAAAAAAATCTCATTTGGATTAAGTAATTGCAGAAGTCTTAATGGTAGATGTGGGTTTGAAACAATAATTCAAAGGAAGAAAAGATAACTCTAACTTATTTCTCTGATTTAAAAAACAGAAATCTTTTAAATCTGAGGACCAAAGTAAATTTAAATGACATGTAAAGAATAGACGAGTGATGGTTCAGTGTGTCAGATACCATGCGTCCTACTGCTGACAGATGAAATTCAATATAATTATCAGCTTAGTTGCTTATTTATTGCTATTTAAGTAATCAAGTTTTAAATAAAACATCAGAAGAGAAATGCAAAATGCTGCCAAAAGAAATAAATCAAATTTAATTAGTTTCCAGGTACACGCCTCTTAGTCAGGCTCCCAGCTGGCTTTCTCTCTGGTCCCTGTCAATTTGAAGAATGTGGAATGACCAAGTTAACGCAGCTACTCAGAGGGCAAAGACAAACAGGTGTACTTCTCAGAGTTGAGAGAAAAAATGGTTTTGCTGATGGTTTATAAAATTAGAATTTTATGCATTTTAAGAGAGTGAGAACAGTTTCTTCGAATGCTTATTCTGAAGTGATCATGAAAATAATTAGCTACTTTACATAATTATTATCAGTTGTTGATATAATTGTGTAATAACAGAAAGCATACCATTGATTATTACCCCATGGATAAAAAAAAAAAACAAATTTTCTCTAAATTTACTTCATTCAAAGCAGAAGAAAACACAAAACACATAGGTGACCCATGATGTAATGTTAGAAACATTTTAGTCCATGCCACTCTTACTTTAATGTTTTAAAATGCCAAACCAGTTTATTCACGTATAAGTTATGATGGCAGATCAAGACCAGCTTCCTCATTTTCTGTGCATGACAAAAAATAAGTGTGGAAGGAAACAAAACTTCTACCAAATAGATGTACCCTTGCTTCCTTATGAAACTGAAGATGAGAAGAATTCACCTTTCACAAAACATATACTTACTAGGCATTTATAGAATGTGCAAAAGTCTCTCTTTTGTCTTGTTTGTTTCTGAACATTAGTGTTGCAGATTTTCCCCCAGGTTTTTATCTGTGAAGTGCAGCAGTTCATTTGCATATTTCTAATCTCATGAAAATTTAAGGTTACAATACCTAAGTGAGTGATATTTTATTTCACTTGACATTCAGACAGCAAACAGCCCCTGGATTTAACTAATGTTGGGCTCATTTTCCTATCTCTTTTAGTTATATGATGGACTAAAATTCTACGTCCAAGTGGAAAGTTTTGTAGCAAGTCAAATTTTAACTACAAATAAATAATGTAGACTATTATGGTGATTAAAAAAAATGCAATTCATTTGATTTGTTTTGGTATTAATATGTCCTCCCAAAGTCTTCTTTGAAATAGAATGGTTTTACGGTATTTTTCTATGTGTGAGAACTGGGAGAATTTCAAATAAGATGATTCTTTTAATTCTGGGCTTTCTATGTATCTGCATAGTACATAACCCCAAACAGGGTTAAATTTGGTAATGTCTAGCATGGCCGTAGCTAACGTAGATTAATTATGATTAAATGCAGATGAATTTTTATTTTTCGGGAAAAAATATTCTTGAGGCGAAGTCCACAAAAAATTGATACTTAGTGAGATATGGTATCATATGGTACTATATAGTATGGTATTATATGGTAGTGGTTAAGAGGGAGAGGGGGCAGGAAAGGAAAGAGGGGAGAGAAAGAAAAAGAAAAAGGAGGATCGCTGTGTTCTAGGACCTAAATGTAAGTCGATGAGATCAGGAAATTAAGTAGTTGTCAGTAGCTTCTTCTGTCCTCTTGGGATATTTTCAGACAGACCAGAGCCCAGCAATATAGAGCAGGAGTAGGAAAGGGATAGAGCAACCTCACATGTGAGCTTTGGATACCATTGTGCAATGAGGCTTTACATAGTTACACTGACAGGACTGATAAAAGAGATGCATCATAAAACTCTACCTGTGTTTGTATTTGAACTTTGTTTTATACTCATCATTTAAAAACATCTACAGATAATTTTTAAAACTGAAAGATATAGATAATCAATAATGTTGTTCACCAAATATTTCTGGTTCTACACCTTCTGGGTAAGTTCTGGTTTCCATGTGGTTGGTCGAGGCCATGTAACCAGTTCTGGCCAATGAGTCATGAACAGAAGAGTCAGGTATACATTCTAGGCTGGGCCATTCATAGCTGATTTAAGACCTTCCAGGAGTCTCCCTCCCTCTGGAACAGTGACCTGTTCCATCAGCCTGGGTTCCTAGGAGTGCAAGGTTATCAGCCCCGCTTCAACGTGCAATAGATTTGTAGTGTGAATTACAATAAATCTTTGTGATTTTAAGGTACTGAAATCTTGTCATTGGTTCCTAACAGCATAATCTAGGTGATCCAACAGAAATATACCCTCCAATTATGTTTTTAGATTTCCAATTTCTAGGCCATTTCTAATTGAGTAAGAACATTAATTTAACAGCCTCATTCTCCCTCTCAAAAATATAAGGTATTAAGGCCTGCTTCAAGTTGGAGAATCTGATGGCTCATTATTATCACCTAAAATGTCCATTCCATGACTCTCTGATTATATTAGATCCTTAAGTTCTCTCTCCCTCTCTTCTGGATCTGGTTTTGGCTACTTCCACAGACTTGCTATCATCTTCAGTTCTAAATGGAAGTTCTACCAGTCTGACTCTTTTCTAGGACTAGAAATTTCCCGGAAAGTCTACTTTAACATCAGTGAGCCCCACTGTCTTTCTTTGGCATGGCTGGTCTATAGCTCTGCCCCTCTTATCAGCCCAGGTTTTTGAAGTTCTGCTTTCTTTGGAAAATTTTCAAACTTACCACTAGCAGCCAGTCTGATTCTTGGCTGAATGATATACCTAGTTGAAAGCACTGGTGCCAGCCGGTGCTGAAACAAGGACTGTGATACAGTTCTGCCTTGGACTTGGCACTTGGCCCATATAGCTGTGCCTCTAGAGGCAAGTACTGAAGCTAGATTCGTTTTCCAAATGTTAACTTCACCATGGTGCTCAGCTCTGGTTTAGATCCTGAATCTTTCCTGTTTCATGCTGGTTCCATATGGTAAAATGTGACCCATGATGACTCAGAAGAAAGTTCAGAATGAGCAGAATCCCTGATGAGCAAAACTGAAGCTGGAGAGCTTATTTAATAGTCTGATAAAAGAGCAGCCATAGTGAGGTGAGGAAAGAGTAAAGAGAAAGAACCTCAGGTTCTGAATGCTCAGAAGCAAGAAGTGGGCCAACCGGAGCCCATGCCTGGAGCCCAGCAAGGTAGTCCAAGACAGGTGGCTGCACTTATAGTGTAGGGACTTGAAACACTGGGTGAGAAACTTAAGAAAGACCTTGGTTCTTCATATCTCCAGGGAACTTAGGCAGAGACGTACCCAAGATAAAAGCAGAGTGAATGATTTTAAAAGAAAAACTAAAACAGAGGTGACCTGTAAGGGAGAATGTGATAGCACAGAAACTACATTTTTGACTCAAGCATTCTGTTGAAGCTAATGTTTCTCAAAGTGATTATCACACATCAATTGCCTCAATATCACCAGCGTGGAGCAGCTGACAATATGAATGTATGGACCTACTAAATAATAAGACATAATTCAGAGGGATACAAGAAGATTCTGCTGCTTACTAAGACAGACATGACTTTCTTCTTCAAGGAGCCTAAAATCAAATAGAGCAGACAGAGGTACAACAAATGATTAAAGAAGTTGAGGTTAGCAAGCACAGAGGTAGAAATTGAGTTTATAATACTTTTAAAGAAGAAAATAATTCTGGGGAGCATTCCTTATCTTGATGTTTTTAGGTTTCAATAATAAAGAGAGAAAAGATCAAATTTGAGGCAAAAATAGTTAAATAAGGCAAGCTTTAATAAATAAGACAGAAATTGGTATGGGAACACAAAGGAAGGAATATTTATTTCAAATTAAGGGAATATGTTAAATTTGTATTAAAAAATGAATATTTAAGTTGGTGAACTTTTTAGAGGAGGATATTGTGGGATGGGAAAGACATTCTAAGAGAACGAAAAAGTATAATCACAGGCACAGAGAACACAAGTGTTCTCTCCTAAGCCAGTGATTCTCAAACGTTGTTTCTCAGTTATGTCATACTTACTGCAGACAGGTAGCCAGTTAGAAGAATCCTGAGGCCCAGATATGAAGATTTTGCCTGAGTGGTTGAAGTCGGTCCTAGGGAATTACAGTTCTGAAAGGCTCCACATATCTATCAGGAGTCTTTGTTGCAAGGAGTAAAATCTACTCCAGAGCCGTTAAGAAGAAAGTTATTTGAAAAAAACTTGTGTAAAGGCAGCATTATTCATAGGAGCCAAAAAGTGAAAACAACCCAAGTACCCAAAAACTCTTATAAGAATAAACAGAAAGCCACACAAAAGAATGCCACTTAATGTGAAGAACCATAGTACTGATACACACTACATAAGGATGCACGTTATGTCAGTGTAAAAAAAGTCAGATGCAAAAGACCACAGCTTACATGATTGAATTTATGTGAAATATCCAGAAGAGGCAAATCTATAATCTATGAAGAAAGGAAATTAATAGTTTCCTATGGCTTGGGTTTAGAAGTAGGATTAACTATAAACAGACATAAAAGATATTTTTTCAGGTGATGAAAATGTTCTAAAACTGGATTGTGGTGACTGATGCACATCTTTGTAAACTTTCAAAAAGTCATTGAATTGTGTGCTTAAAAGGGTGAATATTATGGCACATAAATTATATCTAAAAAAACTGGTTAAAAAACTACACTGTATACTCATGGCATCACAGCTCAGAGGGTACCTATGAAAATACCCCAAACCACAGCACAGAACTGCTGCCCCTGCCACCTTACCGTGTACATCACAGCAGCACTAGCACTGTGCCTCTCACTGATACCTGGGGCACTCCGAACACCCCTCTCTGACCTGTTTCACCAAAACCATAATTCAGAGCCTAGGGTAGGTTATGCGCCCATGCAAAGGCAGCAACGGAGGCTGGGAAAATGAGTGTCTGGAATTGACTGCTCCTGTGTTGGCAGAGCAGCGTATATGTCTTGGCAAAACTCCATCTGTGGGAAATTTTCTAATCATAGGAAGAATGTTTAGACGTAAGGCAATCCAGCTCCTCATGAGATTCTGATAGAAGCCAGCTTCAGGGACTGGAACACCATACTATAAGCTCCTCTGGGTGAGCATCTTCTGATATTTGGCTTTTTACCCAAGTAGCCTACTATGGCTGGAGCATAAGAAGAAGTGGCATTAAAGGGAAGAGGAAGTGAAGTTGAGGTCACTCCAAAGTGAGAGGGTGACCTTCATGAGTGGTGAAGTAGTGGACAAGTAGAATGTCTCTTGTCTCTCTCACTAGTACCTACCTAACATTTATGAAAGAGTGGCACAGATCTACTTGAGGACAATGTCCCCAAGATTCAACACATTAGATGCTCAAGTTTTCTCAACACTTTTATCTCTTAAAGACTACAATTAAGGAACATGGAAACATGATGAGTTTCAGAAAGAGTAATAAGGGAATCAATAAAAAAGCGCAATGTGAGTAGGTAATAGAATTTGCATGCATGTGCAAAAAATGTATTTTATACTAAGTTCCATAGCTTTATGTGATGAACATTTAACTATAAATGAATCTAAGAGTCAAGAAATATGATTATCTTTGTGGTATTGGCATTGTCATTCTTTTTAATAACGAAGGCTTTTTAGATTGACTTTTATGTGACACAAACCGATATTCATGTCAGCTAGTCTAGTCTTCTGTTTAATAAGTAGTGAGATTAGAAATCATGAAGATAGGGTGGCCGGACTTGAGATAGGGTAGGAATTTTGACAAGGAAAAGTAGGGAAGAAAGAATTCTGAGCAATGGGGTTAGTTCACGCAAATGCACCAAGAGGATGCAGAGCAAGAGAATAAATAGCAAACAGCCTTGCAGTCACATTTTCTTTTCCTTTTAAAGATATCAAAGTAATTTTCTTTAAGTTGTCTTAAGTACATAACATCCTAAGTGCCTCCTAATGCATCCATTGTTTATATTTATTCCATTTAGTATGTATCAGAGGTATTCTGACACCTACATTCCTTATAACCTTTATTTCAAAGTGTTTGACATCCTAGTTGGTTTTCAATACCTAAAATACCATGGCATTACTCTAGAATGGGGTGAAAGAGAGAGAAGAAATATTCATTCAAATCACCAGGGAAAGTATACGAAATGCTTTCCTTCTGCAGCCTGAAAATGAAAACCAAATTTTTCTGACTACAAATGTGAAAGCACTAGAAGATTCAGTAGTTACATTTAAAACGGAGAAAAGAGATGTTTAAGCTGGAAATGATGAAAGCCTTTTAAATTAAAGCAGCATGAAAGATGGCTCTGCAATTTTCTCTGATTGTTTTCATCATACATACACTCCTTCGTAACTTCAGTATATCCTGGGGAGGTTGTGAAGCCAAGCACTCCATTACCTCTGCTGTTCTTGGTTGCTAAGTTTTCCATTCATTATAATGCATCGCCCGTAAGTTGTCCAATTTCTCTATGCCCTTTCCACTCTTTGGACAGCAATGATTATGAACAGGCCTGAATAATAGTGCCTCCTTTTCTCTCTCACTCTCTGTTCTACTTTCAAAGATAACAGTTGCTTGTTACCATTGTAAATAGGAATGCCATGCAAACGCAAAAAAAAGCTTTTCTATGAACTATTTATTGCACATAGAAAACTAGACAGCCCCTATACACCCAGTTTCAGCAACGACTAGTGTATTTGATTGACAAGCAACTGCTTTTCAAATTATACAGCATTCAGGAGATGTTTTCCGCCATCAAAGCAGGTTTGATGCTGTTATGGCTGCTGCATATTAAGACCCAAGGCAGCCCTTGAATCCTGTGTCAAGATAGCAGGGGAGATGTGTGTGTTAATTATCTTAATCTTGGTAATTATTCCACAATGTCTATGTATATCAAAACACCATGTTGTATACTTTACATATATATAATTAGTATTTGTCAATTATTTCTCAATAAAGTTAAAAAAAAAAGGTAGCAGGGGTAAACTAGTTCAGGAATGGGTTCTTTTACATTTATTTGCTTATGTACCATGGTATGTGATGAGAAATTAGAAAGTAAAAATTTACTTCCCCAAACACCTTATTACTGCCATGGGTCTCTTTCACCTAAACCCTCTTACAGCATGCATATTCTCATTTTTATATAGTAGATCATGGTCCCTCCTTCTTATCTTTTGTCTCCATAATAATTCCCTCTAAATTCAGATCCTATCCATTCTTTAAGATTTATCCTTAAACCCAACCTTTCCATTCAATTATGTTTCTTAAATCCCAAGACCTTATAGAATTTATAGATAATATCATCTAATTTGACAAGTGCTCATATGTTAGTTATGTCATTAACTAAGAATTTTAGATGAATTATCTGTTTCCTAAAACATTCATGAGCCCTTTGTTCTGTAGAGAACTCTGTCTTCTACTCATTTTACTCCCATAGCTAGATTCACCAAAGGAGATTGACAAATACTTGTTGATACTTTGGTATCTAAATTTTTAAAATAATAATAAAAAAACTGATAGAATATGAGCATATCAGAGTTAAAAAGTTGAGTACAATCTCTCAATGAATGTGTTATTTCTCTCTTCGTCTCTACAATATCTCGAACAGGTGGGCCTCCAGCTCTGCTCGAACATTTCCAATGAAAACAAGTTTGTTAAACTTCAGGATAGTTCATTTTATTTTGGACAGCTTTAAATGTTATAAAACCTTCCTAATTATGGTCCTCTCCAGTAACTTCCATTTAATGGCCTAATTCTGCTTTCAGAAATTATGTAAGTTGAATGCTCCTTTTTGTAACACTCTTTTGCATAGTTGAAGGCAAACAAGTATGTATTGCAAGGAGGATAATCAGAATAGAAACTCCCAGCAAAAGAAGTTTGAGGTAACTCTAATTCATCACCTCCAAAATAAGAAACTTTAGCTCAAAGCAAAAAGTGCTTATTGAGCAGTCTATTATGCCCTAGATTGTTGAAAACCCTGGATAGTCAATCACCTGTTTGTAGACAGAGAGGAGTCACATACTGCCTGGAGCCTCAAAACCAAAAGGAACCTCTCGTTGAAGAGAAACCTTAAGCTATTTCTCAACTAAGGTATAAACTTTTATAAAATGTCTCCAATGTAGTCTTCAGTGCTTGCCTTAGAAATCTTCACTGCATGAGCTACAACAACCTTGATGAAATAAGCAGGTTCTGCAATGAAGCCAGGGCATTAAATGGTTAGATACAGCCCAAGTGTATTTAAAGTTAACTCGATAGTTTCTGATTATTTGAATGAAACCTATGAAGATGCAACTACATAATGAAAACTGAAAATTATGAGACTGATCATATGAGAGGTAAAATTTATTACTAAGGTCATATTGAGGTGCATCGAAAGAGCATTGGCCTGACATCTATAGGATTCGGTCTCTAGGCTTGGTTTTGTTCATTAACTTACATGAGTTTCAATTTCTTCAACTATAAGTTGGGGAACTTGAAGTGAGTGACTACCAAGGCAGCTTGGAGCTCTTTCCACATTGTTAAACACTCTTGAATTATTCTAGGTACTTACTCTGGTTTCTTGGAAAAGTTCTTCAACATCTTGCTGAAAAAATAAACTATAGATTGTTGCTTTAGTTAATATTGTCAATCTGTTCCTAAAAATCTCTGTGAAAACCAAATAAAATGGTCTTATAATGATCAACTACCTACAAGGCTTACTTGTTTTTCCCAAATTCTAGAATTTCCGAATTATAGTAATGTCCCAAAATGCTAGAATTATATTTCATGTATAATTTGAAATCAAAGGGGCCTTAGAGATTTCAACTCCCTTATTTTATATTTCAGGTATACTGCATTCTAGTTCAGAGTTTCTTCTTTTACCCCATCACTTAATGCGATTTTCACAAAATAAAGAATTCCTTCATGATGTTAAAAACCACCTTCTAATTTACCTGTTTTATATACTAGGTGATTCTTACTGTGGAGCACCAATCCCCTATTTCTGAAGCCACGTCTAATTGCAATTATCCAGGTGTTATAAGCCTTTAAATCTCTGCTTTTTCTATAGTCGCTTGCTGAATTGAAAGAAAGAAAAACTAAAAACCCTAATGGAAGGGTAATCAAAGCTTGAAATATGCATTTAGACTACCTCGAGTAACCGAATTCACAAACTAATTACTGGTTCATCATACGTTTTGTGCTGTATGATTCCGGACTGGAAGGAGCTGCCACATATGATTGTATCTCTTTTGGCCCAAGTCGATATGACAGGCAAATGTGTGCCAAAGTCACAAAATTTTCCATTTTCATAAAATGGAAGAGGCACAGGCATAAGAGGCCAAGTAATGCTACTGCCTTCAGGGTTATAATGGTGAAAACTCTTGTCGCTGAGCAACCTGGGACAACTTGCTCATTCTTGGTCATGAAAAAAAGAAAATAACAGAAATTTCTCAGCTCTGTTGCAATTTTATTTTCTACAATAACCATTTGTCTAAACAAGACACTCAGGCCCAAGTGCCTGCGAGGTACTTTATAATATATTCGCTCTATGTCATTTTGCAATGAAATTTCTGTCCAGTTTTGAGATTATGAGAAGTTGTTTAGTAAGTTCCCTATGGATGAACAAAGTGATGCAGTAAAATTGTAGCAGTACGTGTTTGTAGACAACATTAACAGAACTGTCCCAGTTGTGTAAATAAGAGGTGCTGGAGATCTGCAAAAGTGGATATTTTGAAGATCAGTGAATATAAAGTATAGGATTGAATTTGTTTACTTTGGATGTTGAGTTGAGAATGGATTAGAGGAAGCTATCTACTTCTTTTCCCATATTTTTCTTTTTTCTTATTCTCCTTCCTTTCCTCATCTCCAGAAAGATAACAACGACAAAGGGAAAAAACAAAACAAAACAAAACAAAAAACAGAAATGCGTGGATGGTTCATCCTGTCCAGATATAGTGACAGAAACATTTTCTGTAAATCAAAAACTTTAGTATTTGTATGTGTGTGACTCTGCCATTTCACATCAAGGCGTTACCACAGAGGGTTTTTAGATGCTATGAGGGCTCGGAACATGGCCACCCAAGAAAGACTGAAGAGTGAGGGTACAGTAAAGGCTTTGTAATATGGTGATTTGTAATAAGAAATATGTATTTAATTTTCTTCCTCTTTTCTGGAACAGAGCTCCTAAAATTCTTTTAATTTCCTAAGGGCGCCCCTTCCCCCCACCTCTGGGGGAGGGAAGAGGAACTGGAGGTTCAGTTAATAGCCACTGGCTAATGACTTAATAAATCATGCCTTTATAATGAAGCCTTCTTAAAAACCCAAAAAGACAGTCAACCTAGAGGACTTCCAGGTTGATGAACACAAGGAGGTTCTAGAACGTGGTGCACCCAGAGACAGCATGGAAGTTGACCCCTTCCCACGTACCTCGACCTATGCATCTCTTCCATCTGTCTGTTCCTGAGTTATATATATGCTGCTAAAAGATAAATGGAGGCATATTAAAAATTTTTAGAGTTTATCTGAGCAAAAACTGATTTCAATCAGGCAGAATTGAATCTAGCAGATAGAAAGAGTCTCTGAGAAGCTGTGCAAATGAAAGACTTTTATTGGCAGAAGGGAATGACAATAAGAAAGTTATACTAGGCAAAAAATGTGGGTTGGTTATTGCAAGATTTTTTTTTCTTACAGGGGATGGTGTGAGACAACTCAAGCATAGGAAAACGGTGGGCTAGATGCGAGGAAGGTGAGAAATGTAGTATCTGGTCAACCTAAGCAATTCTGTTACTGTGAGCAGGACTCACAATGCAAGTCAAAGTCGTTGGCCAAATTTGAATGCAGATATGTCTGAGCTGTACTTCAGTATTTTTTTTTTTAATTATACTATGTTGCTATCCACAGCCGCCCTGACTGTTGATGCAGATGAGAATAAATAGTAAAGAGAATTCAAAATGAGTTCCAGGGACAATTTATAAGCAATGAAACCTGCAGAGAATATGTGTATAAGATTGTTCAAAAATGAGTTAACCGATGCTGAGAATTGTCATCTTATTATAAATGTCTCCATTCTCATCCCTATCCCTTGTTCTCTGTTAATAATTCAAGTATTTAAATTTTTATTGGATTGCAAGTTGGTACGCAAGACATGAGTCTGACTTCACAACTGTCATATTCAAAATTGGAATAGAATGAATCTTTCTCTGCTTCTCATCAAGTCATCCATTTGTACTACGCAAATATACCTAATGGGAAGGAGAGATGCACTTGACAGGAGGAAAATCTCATAAAGTTAACATTTGTAGTTCAGTCAAGCTAAAAGTCCACTGGGTTTAAAATGGCACCAGGCTGGTTGCTGCTGATGCATCATCTCCAAAATTTCTGCTAAAACATCAATGAAGAAAAAGACGAAAATACACATCATCTGCAGAAACTAAAACTTAAAAAAAGAGCCTACTGCCAGAATCGGAGAATGTTGACTAAATGTAAGCCCAAAGAAGCATGATAGGAAAATAAAAAATTGTTAGTCTAACAACGCTTGCTCCCAGGAAACTGAGAAAACCTTTTCTCCTGGAAAAGATATGAAAATATTTTATTCCTTTCTATCCTGTCAGGCTGTGAATGAGTGTTAGATTTTATAATCACCCCTTTGTTGTGTGTGTGCGTGCACATGCTTATTTTGTAGCAGCCAAAATACTGCATTGATGTCCCTTTGCACCTCTTTCTATACTCTTTCAGAAATGTTAATCCTATAAACCCAGAGGGCCAGAGACAGGAGAAGGCGTGCCGTGTTATGCATTGGGCTTCCACATAAGGTTTGGTTTGAGCGAGTAGTCTTCCCATTATTTCTGTTGCTGCTGCTGCTGAGTAATCAGGGATGTAGCAAGTGGGGAAAGTGGCAAATCCTATTATCAGTGTTACCTCTTCCCAACTGGATTAGAAAAACAGGATGAAGAATAGGCTGAATAAGATAAACTAAAAGGGTCTTGCCTTTAGGTTCAGCCAGAAGATATTCACAGTGTCTAGCTGTGGCCAGCTGCTTCAAAAGATTTCAAGGGCATGTTTCTACTTGTACTGATCCTGAGTCCTGGCTCTGAGACTTAAGTCTGTGTGGCCTCGGGGAAGCTGTTTAAATTCTCTGTGTCTCAGCTTCCTCATCTGTAAACTGGAGATTATTACACTCATTTCATGAGGTTATTATAAAAATTAAATATGATAATAGGTGTGATTGGACACCATAAAGCAAATGCAAGAGCTTCTCATTATTATGTCTTTTCTGCTTAAAGTTTTAATGTACATAGTGTACTTTGCACAACAGCCCTACTCCGGTGACCAGTCATGGTACCATCCTTCAAACTCCTACAGCATTAGGGGTCCTCAACCAGGCCGTGGGCTCATTTAGGGCAGAGCTCAGTTTTTTGACTTGTTTTTATCTCCTTTTTATTCCACTGCCGTGTACTTACCGAGGGCTTGAGAAGTGCCAGTTGATGATCATGGCCATCAGTTTCAGTTCTATAATTTTTTAGGCATTCTCCTGATGCGACAAAGACGTATTTTTCTTCTTCTGGTGTGAACCATTAACGTTAATAGCATTCTACATATTTCAGTAGGAATATTTACCACAATGTGTAAGGCCTCTGAAGGCGGGTTGCCTTTAAAGAGGTTTTATTTATTAATTTAAGTGTGTACATTCTGTAGAACAAACTGCAGATATAGGCTTAATAAATAAATCGGGTAAAAATTTCTCCAGTGATGAAGGTGCAATCTTTAGCCAGAAGGTGCCATAAAAGTCTCAAATCTGTATTTGGTGTTGATATGTGAGAGAGAAAAAAAGAAAATGTAAATACTCTATAACAAAGTATTTGCTATTCTAATTCAAAGTGCTAGCCATTATAGCAATTTATTACAAAACATTTTCATATTGCTATATATTTTGCCAAGGATTACGCTGTCCTTTTCATTCATTTGATTATGTTTTATTTGGTTCCTATGCTATGCTGCTGTTCATTTGCAAGAACTACTCTTCCCAACTGTATAAACTGAGGAGGCATTTGTCTTCTGAAGAACCTGTGGAAGTGAAAAGGCAGCACGAGTTTGAGTTTTAGGACCTCTCCTTTGTCCTTGGATGTCCTTCAGAGGGACAGCACACTTTCCTTTGGCTTCTGCCAGTTGAACATTCACATTCTTCCTAGACTTCGGCTATAATCAACAGCACACAACATAGCTCTTTATTTTGGGCAAAATAACAGTTTCGTCATTTTCTGGCATTTTGCCTTTGAGCCTCTTTCTGTTTGAAGGTGATCTTGATTGATAGACTCGAATCGTAATTGTAGCTCCTCATGCGGCCTCTTTGCCTCCTTCTTTTCCTTCTCTTTCTTGTCATAGTCTATCACTAGTTTTGAATCCTCTTTCCTGCCTCAGACTTTCATATTTTCCTTTCTCTTTTTTCAGAAACTTTTTTTCCTCTCTTTTTAGCCGCAGAAAAGAGAGATTAATCTCTGTACGACCTGCTAAGTAGGTCTAGAAAAGAAAAAAAAAAAAAAATTAAAATGAGAAAAGAGAGCAGAGGGTTGACGGTTTCTGAAAATTCTAAACCAGATGTTCTCAACCCCTTGAGTCACGTGGAAAGCTTTTGAAACCACAGATGGTTGGCCCATGTCTGGACAGCTGCATCAGGTTCCGTGGGGGTGAGACCTGGCCAGTTGCAGGAGTAAGAACCACTGTAATTCATGGCTTTTCAATTTCCTGATTGGTGGCATCTGGTGCCAGGCAGCTAGAAGCAAGGGAGAACTACTGAGTACCCACACCTGGACCAAATAGCAGTGCACTCCAGCTGATGAGAGCCAGGAAGTCCCTCTAATGTACTATTTCAACTGCTTGGTGTCACCGCACAGTAAGGAAGCCTGATCTCTGTTTTTTTCTCAGTGAGGGAGGTTTGATTATGTTACACCATAGCATGTGATTACCTCAGGCACAGAGAGGACCTGGACACATTCCCCGGAGACCATTCGAAGCAGCCTCATTTTTATAATTCTTGAAGGATAAGGTTAAATGCATATATGTAAGTCTGTAGTATTAACTGGGATGATTCCCATCAATTAACTGTGTCTTCACTGGGTAGGAGATTCTCTTGTGTGCCAAGGAAGGAGCCAGGCCTTATCCTTGGTTCCACATTTAGTGAGAATTAGTCTCTTGCCATTCGCTCCTGTCTTCTGTCTCCCGCCCTGGCTTTCCATATGTAGGTTCCACAGTGTGGGCCTTTTCCCTTTGTCCACTGCTGCCAATGGCTTCTGCCTCTTCACACCCTCCCACTCAAGCTTTGTCCCTATGGTGCATTTTCCTGCTCATCGCCATCTGTCTCTCACTTTCTCCTGCCTGGGGAAGTTCCATGATATACGGCTTCTGAGCAAAGTGCTCCTTCCATCACATCTTTCATTCCAGAGCCACACTTACGACACTCCACAGGCCCATCTTCAGTATTATCTGAGGCCCAGCCCCCTTTGCTCCTCTCCAGCTTTGCCAGAATGATGCAAGAACTTATTTTGCTCTCAGACCCCTAATGGGAGTGTGGATCTTCCAAATAGGCAGAGTGGCAGGGAAGCTTCTCTAAGTGGCAAGGGCAGGGCACAGAAAGGCTGATGAGCTCAGAGCGTGACCTGGGTCCTGCTGAGCCCTGAATGAGGCATTCATCCAGTGTGACATCTGGGGCAATGGAGCTGAGGTACTAAGGGAAGTGCTTATTTATTTATGGAGAAGATGAAGCTGTGATTGCAGACTTCCCTCCAGTCAGTCCAAGGGGAAGAGGAAAAGGCGAGGGTTAGCATCTGGACTCTGTAAATTATAAAACCATAAGTCCATTTTTGAAGATGTGGAGAGAAAGCTTTCTAAGGTTTCGAAAAGGGGCTATAACCAGAGGTTCAAGAGTGGTATAAAACTCTGACATTATGCAGTGTTTTGTTGGTTACTGAGTATATGCATTTTCCTAGGCTTATAATTTTAATTATATGCTCAGTGGGTTCTATGACACACACACACACGCACACACACACACACACACGCACACACACACACACACACGCACACACACACACACACACGCACACACACACACACACACGCACACACACACACACACACGCACACACACACACACACACGCACACACACACACACACACGCACACACACACACACACACGCACACACACACACACACACGCACACACACACACACACACGCACACACACACACACACACGCACACACACACACACACACGCACACACACACACACACACGCACACACACACACACACACGCACACACACACACACACACGCACACACACACACACACACGCACACACACACACACACACGCACACACACACACACACACGCACACACACACACACACACGCACACACACACACACACACGCACACACACACACACACACGCACACACACACACACACACGCACACACACACACACACACGCACACACACACACACACACGCACACACACACACACACACGCACACACACACACACACACACAAACACACACACAAGGCTAAGAACATTGTTTTGGAAAAGAATACAGAGAGTTCTGGAGTCCTTAGCATAAAGTTGAGTTCATGTTACTTTTAATTCCTTTTCTCTTTGAACTCACAAACCCTAGAATGGGCCATAGAACATACTCAGAAAGTACTTGTGGAACTATTTTTATTGCTACCAGACACTCAAGATGGAAAATGCAAAGGGACAATATGTGAGATTCACTCAGGAGTTCTAACTGGGAATTCAAAAGGCTTAGGACCGGCTTCTAGTCTTACCGCCCATCTCTGTGACTTAGCATGAGAAATTTCACTTCTCTGGGCTTCATCTTCCTCCTTAAGGCTTGAATTATATAATTTCAGAACTACCATTCAGTTCTGAAACTCAAGCAGTCTTTCCTCACACAGAACAGAGTTAGAATTATCCTACAGGTTTAGCAAACGAGATGAGAGAGCCGAATTCTTTCTGTGTGGAGAATTTGGGCTGTCATAGAGATTATGAGAGGAAACACAAATATCTCTCTATTACCTAATAACTTAAATCAAAATCATGTTCTCTATTTAATGTTACATAAGGTATTGGTCCAATCGTATGACCACAGAGTTGAGCATCAACTCTGTACCTAAAATTGGGTTAAGCAGTAGTGAAATAGCTGGATCATTTTCTCGAGTATTATATAACTTTGTAGATAAAATTCAGACATATTAAACAGGGAGAAGGCAATTAATTACCAAGGTAGCAATTATGATTGTAATAACCCTGAAGACCGAAGTGATCTCAGAGGTTTCATGTGGAAGGTGGGACTTAAATTATGTCTTGAATGTTGGGCTGAATTTAAATAAGTGGCAAAAGGAAAATACTCCTAGTGAAAGTGGATGAGATGGAGGTGGGGATAAACAAAGTGTTAAGAGAAAAGCAGATAGCAGATTGTTCTATCTGATCCAGAGCAACCCACATTTTTCCTTCACAACTCCCTTATTTCCAACAGCACCCAACTGAAGTCTCCCGGTGGTGAGGGGAGAATTCTGTGGCTGTGTTAGAGGTTGGTCTGTGGGTATTAGTGGCCAGCCAGTCTCTGTGCTTAATCTTTAATAGGTAGGGTTAGAGGTCATCTCCCACCCAATATT
>NW_006430723.1:4854655-4877726 GCF_000325575.1 Pteropus alecto | reverse complement strand
TTTCAGAACGACCATTCAGTTCTGAAACTCAAGCAGTCTTTCCTCACACAGAACAGAGTTAGAATTATCCTACAGGTTTAGCAAACGAGATGAGAGAGCCGAATTCTTTCTGTGTGGAGAATTTGGGCTGTCATAGAGATTATGAGAGGAAACACAAATATCTCTCTATTACCTAATAACTTAAATCAAAATCATGTTCTCTATTTAATGTTACATAAGGTATTGGTCCAATCGTATGACCACAGAGTTGAGCATCAACTCTGTACCTAAAATTGGGTTAAGCAGTAGTGAAATAGCTGGATCATTTTCTCGAGTATTATATAACTTTGTAGATAAAATTCAGACATATTAAACAGGGAGAAGGCAATTAATTACCAAGGTAGCAATTATGATTGTAATAACCCTGAAGACCGAAGTGATCTCAGAGGTTTCATGTGGAAGGTGGGACTTAAATTATGTCTTGAATGTTGGGCTGAATTTAAATAAGTGGCAAAAGGAAAATACTCCTAGTGAAAGTGGATGATGGGGAGGTGGGGATAAACAAAGTGTTAAGAGAAAAGCAGATAGCAGATTGTTCTATCTGATCCAGAGCAACCCACATTTTTCCTTCACAACTCCCTTATTTCCAACAGCACCCAACTGAAGTCTCCCAGTGGAGGGGAGAATATTCTGTGGCTGTGTTAGAGGTTGGTCTGGTGTGTCAGGAAAAAGATTTTCAAGTGCAACATCATCTAGCCCTTTTAGGAAAACAAAACAAAACAAAACAAAAACAGAAAACAACAAAACAGAACAAAACATTTTGCCCTTAGATTATTAGAACATTATCTAAACAAAGGTTCTAAACTGCTTATATCCTATAGCATAAGTGACTTGATATAAAATCACTGTTGCCGTCACTATGATTGTTAATAACGTGCTTAATAGTGAATATTTTCTAAGTTGACTTCTCTACCTTGAGTGACCCAGCAGTGGCCCACCCTCTGCTTCAGAATAGAAGGAGGGTATAGAGTTTCATTCCTGGCAGCTTTGTATATGAGCTGCCTCCCTGTCTAATAAGTGCATCTGACTGAGGAGAGGTCTAGGATGTCTTTTTATTTCCAAGTTCAGGGAGTCCACCATGATATACAGAATTGATAGAAGAGCCAGTCTTATCTACAAAAATACAAAACCAGTTTCAGAGGAAATATTTCAGAAAATATGAAAAAGAGAGGAAATCCTGGCTGTTTCCAGCTAGGGAGTAGCTCAGGGTTGGAAGGGTGCCCTGGATTGGATGGCATGGTACTACAAAAAAAACTTCATTGCAGAAGGGAATTCTGAGCAGTGTGGGAGGACCATAAAATTAACCCCAGAAGCATGAGAAGAAATAGAATTCCAGGATTTGAAAGAAACAGCTTCAAGCAGGAAATAAAAATAGGAGAAAAATACTAGGACAGATAAATTGAGGTGCTAGTTGCTCTAGGCAAAGTCTGTAAAAAGGTTTATCAAAAGGAGTCTTTTATTAAATGTAGAAAGTCTCCTGCTCAGATTTGTGTTAATTCTTACTCTTCATTTAGAACTGAATTAAGTGGATGATGGAGAATACCAGCTTCATGAATCTACATTTGCAGATAGGTAGAGTGCATTGACAAAATTTTGTCTGTCCTAATTAAATCCTATAATAATAACCATTGTCTTCCCTTATTGAGCATGTATTCTGTATCAGAATTATTGCATTTTGTCTTCACCACATCCCTATGGGTAAATAGTATTATTTCCCCCCTATCTAGATAAAGAAACTGAGATGTAAAACTTTCTCATCCGTATACCGCAGATTACAATAGTATTACTGAAAGAATGCATGTAAATTGCTTATTGTCTTTTTTACAATTGCCCGATAGCCCATAATTTCTAGTTGTCAGAGTGAATGGCAACCCAATATTTCTGTCTCTAAAGCTCCACTATCTCTCACCCGGATTGTGGGAGCAGCAGTTTAGAGCTCGCTTTGCTTCCCTTTGCTGTTTCCAGTAGATTCTCAACTGAGCAGTTAGATAAGTCAGATCCTGGTACTCTTCTGCCAGGATCTTTCGTGGTCTAGAAATCTTCACATAATCTCCTCCCCAGATAACTTTCAAAGTCAGCTCCTACTGCTCTACCCTTTGCTTACTTGGTTCCAGCCACAAAGACCTCCCCCGCAATCCTTTGAAAATGGGACACATTGTCACCTTTGGTCTTTTGCTCCTGCTATTTCCTCCATCAGGAATGCTTTCTCTTTAATTGCTTGTTCTTTTCTCTCGCTTTCTTTAGATCTTTTCGTTTAAATGACTCAGAGGGACCTTCCCAGATCATCCTATTTTAAATTGCACTTCTCATTTGCCCAATAATCTTCATCTTTCTTCTCAGAGCAAGTATATCAGACATGCTAACTATTTTACATAAGTATGAAAATATCTACTGTTGATCTCCCTTTCCTGGATGAATGTTTGCCAGGGCTTATATTCTTCTCTGTACTCAGCACATATTAGATGCTCCCAATTTGTGTTGAATGTTGAATGAACTCTTTTATATGCATTGACTGCTAATGACTCTCCCATAAAACTAGAGTGTCATCCTTGTAGTCGAGGACAGAATATTTCCTTTAGTTTTCTTTCTGAAATCCCCTACAAGTTAGACAAACCAGCATCAGCCACCCTGTGGCCAAAATAAACAAGGGTTCTAAATCCTGCTCACTCCGAGAAAGGGCCGTCATCTTCTTCCTCTCTTTGGCTTTCATTGGGCCTTGGCAGAGAAAAGTCCAACAAAAGAGCATAATTAGGAAAAAACAACCCACAGCAAACAGGCTCCACAAACACAGAAAACTAGGTCATTGTTGCTAATAGAAGGCAGAAGATCTCTGTTTCTAGCCAGTCTGTGTTCCACTTGTGTGAAAACATCATAATTAATTGAATTAATTTAATTCTGAATATTGTGGGAAGATGTCTGCCTTTTAGCCTTTTAGAAATCTGCCTTTTTTGTTGTGTTTTGCAGATGGCATATCTCGTGCCCACTCTGCGTTGCTCCTCAGTACGCTGAATGTCTGTATGATGATATATTTGAGGAATGCCCTGAGTTAGCCCTCCATGTGAAACATACTCAGATACCTACTATGTATGAGCCAACCACAGCCTTCCTGCAGATTATGAGGCTTCCTCTGAGAGTGCAGACTATCTTCTAACTTAATAGAAGCTTCTTTCTCCACCTCATCAGCGCTGTGGATGAACTGAACATTAACCCTCACAGGGTAACCTTGGGAAAACATTTTGAATGTACGGCAATCGCAATCCATCATACTTGCCAGTGACCCAGGACAAATCAAGGTATGAATTACAGTGGGCATTACTGAAACAATTCATAAGACCCAGGAAATGTGACCTTCCCTGGGCTCTCTTGGTAGGGGGCAGAGGATACAAAGCAAAACACAGCTATGGCTGAAAGAAACAACAAGGAGGCATCTCATTTCCTTTTTCATCTCCAATTACAAAAGGAACTGGAATCATCGTCTCACTTTCTGAGTTCTTATTTGCAGGTTGCAAACATTTATTCAAATATTTTGCACATACCAAGGAATGATGCAATATATATCTGGCACAAGAATCAAGATTCTGGGATGATTTTGAAGAGCAAGTCTAAAATCATGTACTTTGCAAGAAGAGGAACAAAAATAAAATACAAAATTTAAGTGAAAGTTAAGAAATATTTTCTCCTTATTCCTCTTCTATCCAAACTACTAGCCCTCATCCCATTTTTCAAAAAGTTCACTTGTCAGTTTATATGTAAAATCTACGTTTGACATAAAACTGAGGTTGCTGGAGAATGAGTCTCTCAGAATATTAGCTGGGTCCCTGTAAAGTGAAGTGTCGTTGAAATTTTTACCTCTAAATTTCATTCTACCTAACACAGCTCAGAGTTCTGTACCTTCTCTCCAAAAGACAACCCAAATTCCAACCAAGGTACTGACTTTATTTGATATATTACTCCTGCGAAGGGTGAACTGAATATTATTTCGCCTCAAAAAAATTTCATAATCCAACATCAGGCTAGCTACCGAAAGGTATATTGTATATCTTGAACTATTAGGTTTTCCCAGAACCCTGTAAATTGTAACATGTCTATAGATCCACATATAAGACTGGTCCTAGAAGTTACAACAGACTTGTTGGAATGTAAAGCAGACATATTACATGTTACCACTCATGAAATACATACTGGGGAAGAAAAAAAGTATCTCAGAAGTCGTTCTATAAACCTGTTTACACAATTATAAACCTTCATGAATGCTTGTCTTGGTTATGGTCTAATCATCTTGCCAGGTTATAGTTGGGCATTCTAATTTATTCTCATTTATTACCAATCAACTAAGTTCATTTGCTTACCTTGAACACTGCTCACTGGTAAATTTTTTTTTTTTTTTTTTTGCCCCCAAGACCTTACGCTGTGAAAGGCTTTAATACCCATGATTTGCTGTTGCAGCGTGGTGCCCCATGCATGTCTAAGGTACCTTCAGATTTAATGCTTCCTCTCCAGCACTGTGAATTATTAAGAATTGAAACTGATCTGAGAGCTTTACCAGACAGGAGTCAGCTATTTTCAATGACTTTCTCAGTAACAGTTAATCCTCTTTGACCTGCCTCTCTGCCTTTCATTTGCATTCTAACCTGGCCCACAGAGAGTGATTGCCTGTCCTGGATTGCCTCTTACATGGTGTTGATTTAGTGGTAACACTGTACTGTATAATTTCATCTGCTTCTTGAACCCATAATGACTCGGCTTATATAGTGTACACAACTGAACATCTATATAGGAACCTTGGCCCTAGGGCATTAAAAGCAGCAGCAGAAAATCCTTGCTCCAGAGATGTTCCTTCACTTGTGGTCAGAAGGAAAGTTTCAGCCACACCTAGTTATAAACAACATAAGATGGTTCAGTTTTCTATATGGTGTGATCTTGGGTGTATGTATGTGTGTGTGTGTATGGGAGGAAAGGAATAAGGGATTAAATTTAAGGTAATAAGTATCTATAGTATGATAGATACTGGGACAAACATTTTACATATGTTAATTTATTTCTCAAAACAACTGATGAGGCTCAGAGGGTTAAGTAACATTCCCAAGATCGCACAGCTAGAAAGCGATAGAAAGAGGTTAAAATTTAAATCTGTCTGATGTCAAATCCTATGTTATTTTCCCACTTGACTTTAACCATTTCACCTGTTTCCCATGGCATTGCCTTTGTCTCCTCTCTGTCTTAGCTCTGTCCCTCCCTATCTGATAGGATAGGCTAGGTTATGCTGTGGTAACAAAGAGCCCTAAATCTCAGTGGCAAATAGGTTCCACTCTGTGTCATCTGGAGATTATGCTCTGTGTCATCCTTAGTTAAGGATCAGGCTGATGGAGCTGACACTGTCTGGAATATAGCGGCAGACAGAAATGCATACATTTATGATTACAGCTTCTTCTCAGAATTGATCCATATTTCTTTTGCTCACATGTTATGGACAAGCCTAAGGATCTAGCAAGGGCACTCTTACCATACTCATAGAAAAAGAATTGGGAATATTTAGTAAACAGCACTAATGATGACTGAACCTCTTTGGGAACATGAAAATCCTGCTGAGTTTCTAGCTGAGTCTAGAATGCCAGAGATGAATTCATCTGCTACCAGTTGCAACCCCGTGGTCCACTTTCATGAACATTTGACTCTGGAAGATTTACCAGAATTTTTAGGTGGTTCCTGGATGTTCAAAGATATAACTATAATTTGTAATATTTGTGGGTACATTTGAGAAGAGATGTTGGGTGGGTAGAAGTGTTTATAAGGAGTAGACCATGAGCCCCAGGGAGGAAGAGAATGCTGAACCTGGCTGGACCACAGCTGGCCTGGTGTAGTCACTGCTTAGCTTGAGAGGTTTGAGCAAGCTCAAAACGGGTCATTTGCTGACCACCATGCTGCCATTCTACAGGCAACTTTTTGATTCTTAAAGATTCTTTTGGCTAGCCAGGGGACATCTTGAGTATGGCCAGGTAATTTCCTTCCTAATTCCAAATAACATAATCCTTGGTAGACAAAGAAAGGGAAATAGTCTTCCTATAGAGGCCTGGAAAGATGATGAAAGGGATCAAAGAACCATAATCCACATTTTCATTTCTATTTCCTATTCCTCCCTCTGATAGTTACCTTTCCTTCCAACCAACAGGAAGGTACCTAATGGACTTTATTCTGATAAAGCATAACTTCCTTAGGCAATTAGATTTATCCTTAAATAAAGGACATTTTTAACTACATGCTCTTTCTGTGCGCTTGTCTAAATCTTCAATATAAGTATGTATCATCTATTTAAAAACATCCAATTAAATGAATTAATATCAGAGGTAAGGATTTCTTAAGGGGCCAAGGTACTCATTCTGCTATAGATTTAAATATAGAATCAAGAGAGGTTGTTATTATTATTATTTTTACCATGATCTTCCCAAGGAAGTTATGATATTCAGAAAAATTGTTCTTTTTCTCTTCCTTAGAAAAGCAAGAAGGGTCTTGTGATTTCCTCAGGCCTGTGCGTGTTTATACCTATTGGTCTCCCATAATTTTGAGTTGTTTCAATGCTTTTGGCTGAAATCAATAACACAGACCCTGGTAGCTAAATGTTTTGTAACTTTATATAGCATCTTGTAATCTTCAGAGATTGACTGCTATTCATTTACTCATTTTATTTTCAAAGCAGTTTTGGAAAGTAGGTGGATATTATGCTCATATGATTTGTGAGCCTACTGATATCCAGTGAAGGAAAGTTACTTACTTTCGGTCTAACAGCTGGTTAGGATCAGAGATGGATCTTGACACTTATTGTTGGGTGTATTTCTTTACCCACCACCTATACTGTTCTCTCTGATTTTTTTATATATTCCTGTAACAATCTTTACTTTTAATTAGTACTATAACTGAAGAAGGCTCTAAGAATTTGCTGTATTGTTAGTTACTTCTACTTGCTAGTAATTTCTTCTTCTATAGTATGGATTTATATATTTTTCTTTCTTCTGCGTAATGAACTATCATGGCCATTAAAATAAAGTCCATATTTTTTTTTGTCTGGCACACAAGCCTACTTTGTTTGAATCTCATCTCACATTCTTGGTTTTCCTACAATGACCTCTTTTCATGCACATGACGTACTTGCCTAAGAGGGTCAACTGTTATCAGAATGTGCTCCATGATGTGCTGCCTCTGAGCATCTGATTGTGTTTTTCTCCCAACTGGGAACATTCTGCCTCTGGATTACTAACTGATGAAAGTCTCATCCTTGCAAACTCACTTCTTGACCTATTTCTTCCATGAATCTGCTTCCGATTATGAACATATACAGCCTTTTTTTCTGATGAACAGTATACACCAATGTTATAGGATAGAACCTTTTGCTCTGAGGGCAAAGAAAGCTCTGGTTCTTAGTTGTAATAACAGCTTAATACTATTTGTTCAACTATAACAGCATTTCTCAGATGTGTTGGTTCCAAGATTCTTGACACATTTAAAAATTATGGAGGCACCTAAAGATTGTATCTGTTGATATTGGACATATTGTAAATTAAACTGGAAAACATTTTAAATCACAAAAATACTCAAGCAATATGATGTCATTACACTCCATGTAGACACTGGAAGGGTTTATTATATGGTTGGGAGAGAAAGAGAGCATAAAAGGCAAATAATTCTTTAGTGTTATTATAAAAATATTTTGACCTTACAAATGTCCTGAAAAGGTTTGGGGGAATCCTCTGGGGACTCTGAACCACACTTGGGAACCATTAAACTAGTACTACAGAAAGAACCTTCAACCTGCTTTTAAATGGATCTATTAATTTCTTAGTTTCAATAATTGTGTTCTTCAGTTCTAGAATTTCCATTTGATTCTTTTGAAATAGATTTTAGTTCTTTAGTAAAATTCTCATCCTGTCATCCAATGTGTTGAATATTAACTCACAATTATGTTCAAATCTCTGTCCGATCTCTTTTATCCAGAATGCCCATGTGTCAGTTCTATTGTTGGTTTTTAGCTTCTGGTCCTGTTTCTTGGTATTTACAATCATTTTTGAATGTCTGCTGATTCTATGTAGGAAATAGTGCTCCAGATAGTGCTATCTTCTTGTAGAAGGGATTCACCTTTTCCTCTGTCAAGCAGCTAGAGTAAGGGCTATTCGCTTTAGCCAACAAAGGACTGAGCCTGGTTATATTCTTTGTCTAGCTCGATCTAACTCTCGTGTGCCCCAAATTAACAGTCTCCTTCTTAGGGGTTCTGCTTCCAGTTCCTTTTTCTCTAGAATAGTAAAAACACACAAAAAATCCAACTTTACTTTTTAGCTGCTTTTTCTTTGTATCCCAGTCACTTGTCTCATGATAAGAATGAATAAATATAAGATGTCAAAAACCAGTCAACAAAAGAAAAAAATGGATATCAAAATTAAAAGCTTTTGTGCATCAAAGGATGCTATCAAGAAAGTAAAAATGCAACTACAGAACAGGAGAAAATATTTGCAGTTTCTATATATGATAAGGGTGTATTATCCAGAATATATAAAGAATTATCACGACTTAATGAGAAAAATATAAACAACCTAACTAAAAAATAGGCAAAGGATTTGAACAGTCATTTCTTCAAAGAAGATATATAAGTGGCAATAAATTTATGAAAAGATGCTCAACATCATTAGTCACTAGGGAAATGCAAACCAAGACCAAAATGAAATACCACTTCACACCCACTAAGATGGCTATTAACTTAAAAAAAAAAGAGAGAGAGAGAGAGAGAGAGAGAGAGAGAGAGAGAGAAAAGATGTGGAAAAAGTAAAATGGTGTAGCCACTTTGAAAAATAGTTTGGTAGTTTAAAAAAAAGTAAAATGTAAAATCACCGTATGGCCTGCAATTCCTCTCTTAGGTTTTTACCCTAAAGAATTGAAAAGCAGTATTCAAACAAATACTTGTATACAAATGTTCACAGCAGAAATGTCGACAATGGTCAAAGGAGGAATATCCATCAACTGATGAATAAATAAACAAAATGTGCTATATCTATACAACGAAATATTATTCAGTTGTAAAAAAGAATGAAGTAGACATATGCTATAAAATAGATAATCTTGAAAACATTATCCTAAGTGAAAGAAGCCAGACATAAAAGGACACATTTTATAATTCTATTAATTTGAAAAATATTCATAATATGTAAATACACATAGATAGAAAGCAGGTTGCTGGTTGCCAAGAGCTGGGGGCCGTGGACAGAGAGTGACTATAGTTTGCACATGGTCTGTTTGGCAGTGATAAAATTGTTTTGGAATTCGATAGAGGTGACAATTGCATACATTGTGAGTGTACTAAATTCTACTGAATTGCACACTTTAAAATGGTTAAATAATTTTATGTTATATGAATTTTATCTTAATTAACAAAAAAAGTGAAACAAATATTCTGATTGGAAAACCAACATGAAGACTGTTGAGCATAGTTCAGTGGGCTTTCCTTCTTCATAACATCTTGGATCCTCAATTCTTGGCTCCTTCACCAAAACTGATGCCTTTAAACATATTTCTTTTTGTTATGTTTTCTCCTGATCTATTCAAACTTTTGCTAATCTCCTTCCTCTGACTTCCAAGAGCTATTGTTGACTGCAATACTCAAATTTACAGAATTTTAATTATCTCAACTTGTATATAACTTGAGTCTTTATCCAGCTTATATCCTTCTTTGCAATCAGAATAGTTTATGTTTCTTACCTCTGCACATAGCACAATAGTTTTCAGTTTAGAGTGAATCAGAAGCAGTTGGAGGCAATTCATTGGCCTTCACTCCAGTGACTTTGAATAAAATTCTAGGTTGAAATTAAGAAAAGTGCATTTAATGTATACCACAGATGTTTTAACCCCTTGAGCTACAGAGCTTCAAAAAACACTACTCACTACTATTAATATGAGATACCTAATAAATACTTGTTGAGAGAATAATGACTACACACATGATTGAGTAAAGCCCTTTGAAATGTTCTTCCCAATCTCATTTCCCATTGATGATACAATGCCCTTTGCATTACTTACATTTCACCTTTACTTGCATTCTAGCCGCTGTGCAATCAGAATATGCAGAGAAAGCTACACCATCAATATGCATGATATATCAAGTTTTGGACAAGGTGAGCCAGTTAATATTGCTAAGAGGAATTTCCATTTTGCATATCACGACTTTTATCTTCCTATTGCATTGATATTCAGTGATCTTTGACAAGTAATTTGACTCTGCCAATTGCAGTTCTTTTTTTGGCCTACAAAAAAGCTAATATGCCATACATCATGAGTAGTGGCAGGGGCATGGGAAATAACTACTTTGTACATAACCATGACCAAAGTAAGGAGAGAGTGAGGGGGATGAGAAACAAATGAGACATTAGAAAGTATAGAAGTTCTAAAAAAGTTTATTAGAGACCACTGTGTATGGAGAGGCAAATGGAAATCATTATCAGAGTAATTCATGCTAAACTATTTTTACCTCAATTATCTAGATATTTAAATAAAAGTATTCTGGATGCCTCTGTGACCCAGGCAATTAACTTGATGCCTTATTTACCTTTAAGTGGAAACATAAACACCTATAGGTCAATAAGGCATAAAGTCAAGGCCATAGGTTTTAGCTCAGGCCGTGACATTTGAAATGCTGAGAGAACTGGTGAGAGAATTGCATGCCTCAAGGTCCCCTGTGCTGTTGTCTTTACATCTTGGTAGCCCCAAATCTCTCTGGCTCTAGTAGATAGCTCCTCCTTTTCTGAACGTTTAGATTTCAGGGAGTTCCGCGATGAGTTCTACTGTCAGATTTTGCTCTCTGTATATTTTTAGAGCCTGGTGCTGAAATCAGGAAACTGTTTTCTCATAACAACTCAGCCACTTCCAAACTCTGAGACTTTGCCCAGATTGTTCAATCATTCCAAGCTTTGGTTCCCTCATCTGAAAAAAAGATCACTATCTACTACATAGGATTACTATGAAGAACAAATGAGATGATTCAAGTAAAATAATAAACACAGTGCCTCAAAAAATGAAGCAGTCACTGATAGCATACTTATATTTATAGGAGTCCAAATTTTTGTTCATTGGTTCTACCAATGGGATTCATATCCTGTTGCCTATGACATTTTATCCTTCTAGAATGTATCTTGGCTGTCACCTGACAGCTATACCTTTCTCCTTACCTCGTTTTCCTGCTCTATATACACAAGTCCTTCCATTGATCACCGTTCCATGCCTGGATCCTGGCTTAAATGGGCTCTGGTAAGTATCCTGCTTATAATGGTGACCCCATCAGACAGGTGGTTGTCATTATGGAGAGGATACTTGTGCCCCTTCACATATACCAGGTGCTTTATACACATTAAACATATTATCTTATTTAATCCTCACAAAAAATTGTATATAACCATATATCTATATCTATATGTATATAGCCATAGATAGATCGATATAGATAGCAGAGAAACTGATTCTCAGAAAGGTTATACGACTTGATAAAAATCAGTTTGCAAGAGATTGAGCAAATTTCTAGCCTGGTTCTATCTATCAAATACAAATTTGATTTTTCTCCTCCTCTTCTTCCACCTCCTCCTCCTCTTCTTCTTTCTCTTCCTCCTCCTCCTCCCTCCTCCTCCTCCTTTACATTACACCCCATCAGATTTCTTGAAGTGCTGAATTTTGAGCTGAGCTTTAAAGTAGAAATGGATAGGAGAGGGAAATATTCCTGGCAGAATCATTTAAGGAGTATTGAGTTAATTCATAACAACTTTATTTGGTAGGATCCTATTGTGTTTCATTATTGCTTCAGTGTGCTCTTACATAATTTAAGAACTATTGTGCCAAACTTTTCCAAAAGGAAAAAAAAATCATAAAGTCAAGCAGAGACGTTTCACAGTTATTTAGTGATTGTAATATCACTGAATTTAAACCATGTGAATAGAAAATGTCAACCTTTGGAGCAATAATTTCCGCTAAGGAAAAAAAAAATCAATTTATCTTACATGAGCATCAAATGATTCTTGCACTAGAATAAAAAATGAATTCCTGAAATATCATTTCCTTGGTTTTTGATGATAATACCACCTACTGCAGATAATCATTGCAGGACATCTGGGAGGCTGCTACACAAGGTGCTGTGCAGATTGTGTTCCTCTGGCAATTCACTAGGCAAGGACTTCTCCTCTGGGTAAAAAGAGTAGAAGGAAGCTGAGTTTTGCAAGCAACATTTCAGGTCTTGCAACTTGCAACAAGAAATGAAGACAGGACTTGTAGACTCAGAAGCAAGGGAGGTCACAGATTGGGGAGCACCCAGAAACCTCATTGGTCTTGGATCTAAAATCTCAACTACTTAAATAGTGTGTGTGTGTGTGTGTGTGTGTGTGTGTGTGTGTGTGTGTGTATTTTACTGTATTAATTTATGACTCTTTGGTTATAAGACACAGAAGCTGACTCTGGTTAACTCTAACACAAACATACTTATCAGAAAGCTAAATGGGAGGTGAAGAAATAAAGGAACGGTTGAAGAATTAGGTACAGAAAAATGAGGACAGAGTAGCAAAACCCTGTGGTCTGTTTCTTCACGTCACTGATATAGGGGTTAGGTCGATGTTAATACTTATCATTCTTGTTTCCATAATCCAAATCCCCACGAGAGAGTGCTGAGGCGGCCTGGACTGGGTCACATGCCTGCCACAGTGACCAGGAAGAAGAGGACGCCTTGATCAGTAGCCCGATCAAGACCGTCCATAGTGGAGAAGTTATATTTGGGACAGGGAAATCAATATGCTATTCCTAGAAAAAGTTTTAAGACTGCAGGTCACATGAAACAATCCATTTTAGATTATATACTTTTATTTCTGAGGGTACTATTTAGTTCTTATAAAGCAGAGTCCAGCCCACAGAGTTAATCTATAGACTGGACATTTTCCACACCTAAACTGAAAAGGAAGTTAACTATTTCTCTCTACATACATCATATTTATAAGTATTTTATATTTTTATATTTAAAGGTTTATTTATTTTTACAGTTATTATATACACCTAATTTTTCTCCATTAATATTGCATTAGAAGAATTTTCTGTCATTAAATTTATTCAAATATATAAATTTAATAATGACTTATATCGTCATTGGTTATCTTTATTTATTCTATCTTCATTTGCAAGACACTTAAGTTTTTGAAAAAAGGTTAAATATACTATAATAAATAATTTTGCAAACAAATCTTTGTGCACATATGCAATTATTTTCCCAGCATAAACCTTTAGAATTATCAGGTCTGAATGAGTAAACACTGTTAGGATACATATTGTCAAATTTCCTTCCATAAGGATATTTACAGAAGAAGATCCTGCAAGTGTGCTTTTAAAAAAGACAGAGGAACAGGGCTGGTGTTTTGGGGACTGTTTATAGACCATTGTCTCTGGCTTGGCACAGTGGGGATATTTGGTCTGGTTATAACAGACTTAACCCTAGGCTCAGGGTTGTGTGCCTGCCACCATAACCAGGAAGAAGGGGACACCTTGGTCAATGGCTGTATCAATACTGCCCATAGTGACGTAGTTGTATCTGGGACAGGGAAATCAATATGCTATTTCTAGATATGCTATTATTCAGTTCCCAAGGTAGAGTAGATGTAGATTTCCAAGTTAATTTGTACCCTAGGAATATATAACATGAGATACTCTGTGACTAGAGATGCATTGTTAGCACAAGCACAACTATAAACCAATCTTAATAAAGTACCTACAAAATGTCTAATTGTAAGTACTACACCTTCCTGACAATATCTTCAAGATAACTAATTGCAAATATACCCCTAGATCATTAAATGAAGTGAATGAATTATTACACTTTTTCTTCCAGGATTATTTGTCTCTTCTCTCTCTCTCTCTCGTACAGAATCAAATAAAGAGGCGGAAGAGATGTAAAATAACATTTTGTCCCAAGAGTCAAATAACCAGAATGTGTACTAACTCTCTCCTAATTAAAACCCATCACAGAAAGCACTAGTCTCTCAGGCAGTCTTTTCTACTCAGTACAGAGGTAGCTTTAGAATCTTTTTCATCACAGTAATCCAGGCAGACCACAGTGGTCAATTGGAGCTGAAATTTTACTTAAAAATCTATTTACAGCTCTGACATCAAAGAAATCTTGTCTAAACCATCAGCAAAAGTCTAAGTAAGTTTATCTTAGTTATCTTAGCATTTTCCATCCCAGTCTAGTAGTCCCATGTGCGTATTAGCTAAGTTGACATACATGGCATACATTGAGTAATGAACTATACATTAGGTTCATTAGGTTGCTCTATATAATCTTTATGATATTAGGACATATATTATCACCCATTTTATGATATTGGAACATGTATTATCTCCCATTTTATGGATAAAATAACTGAAACTTAGGTTAAATTATTTACCTCAAATTCCCTAGCTAGTAACAACTACGGTGAAGGATCTGAGATTGTACTCTATCTGCAAGCTAATAAGTTAATGTCCCACAGTTGGACATGAGTAGAAGACAAGAGACTCCTGGGTCAGACATGAAAGAGAATTTATTATTTACAACAATATCAATATGCAGAATATCAGTGTTGGTGTCAGTTTTCAAACCCTAATTCCCACCAAGCTGTACAAATATGGCAAAGTGATCCCCACACTGGGTTGTGTTATAGGAGAGGAACCATGAGTTAAAAAAATACAAACATTTTAGAATAGACAGTAAGCCTGTCTGCTTTTTGCTCTAAAGGGAGACATTATCTACATTATAGTAAATGGTAAATATGCATGACCTTTACTTTAAAAGGAGACATTATATCTTTTAAGACTATTTGCTTTACAAATGTCCTTGCAAAGAGAATCTGTAAGAAAGACAGTTCCTCTCAAGATGTGCAGAAACATGAAGTCCATGGAGAAATGTCTCCTATAGCACTGGGTGGAGTCAGAATTTGAATCCATGTCTATATAACCCCATAATCGACATTCCTAATCAATAAACTTTATGTTTCTCTGCCAATTTGCCTTCTCTTCAGACTCTTAAAGTTCAGAGACTGATCCTATCAGAAATGGGCAGTTAGGAAATCTCACGGCCCTGAAAAATATTTTTCTGCCGCTAATTAATTATTCTGGTCTGACTGCGTTTAATTAATCATTTGTTCCTGTTATTTTTAGGTTTAGGCACTCTAAGAATTGAATTCTGTTCACTGTTATATTCCCATTTGCTTTCTCAGCAGAGGACATAAGCACCATTCTTTAAAGCAAGGAATACCTGAGTTTGGATACTGACTCAGTCACTCAAAAGTTGTGTGATGAGTATCAGCCTCGGTTTCCTAATCTGTAAAATGGAATTCATAATAGCTACTTTTCTAAGGTTGTTATGAAGAATAAATGAGATTACATAGATAGGAAGGCCACACTAGATGCACTGTGTGTGGTCTTTTCTCTGCCTCATATTCTTTCCCCCTGCATGAACACACACATGCATGTGAACACACGCACACACACACACACACACACCACCATTCTTGTAATGCATGCTGCTATCCAACTACCAATCTTTTAGTTCTTAGCACAATATTTCTCCTCTGGAAAAAAATGTTTCTCTTACGTCTTTGAATAAATGAGAATTTCATGAGTTTTTTTCTTATTTTTTTAATAGCACTTGTAATTATCACAACTCGTATATATCAAATAAAGTGATTATTTCTCTTCCACCAAGAGGGTGAGTTCCACATAGGTAGAGATCCTGTCTGTGTTGACTTATTATTATTTCCTAAATGTAGAACAGGCAGTAGGTCCTTAACAAATACTCAGTAAGTGAATGAATGAATAAATTCTATTTTACCAATGAAGAAATTTAGATTAAGAGAGTTTAGGTAAATTCTCTAGCATCATGTAGCTGATCAAATGTTAGAAGGAAGTCTGTCAGCTGCAAAGTTCTTTCCAAATCGTCACGATTCATCCCAGGATGCAGATAAGGTAGTCAGATCTATATAAATGTTCGACTCTCAGTATTAAGACAGTGACAGTCCTGTATGTGTCACAGCCAGAACAGGTTGCCTTAATGACTTTCTGCAGAGAAATCTTCCTGAGAGGGAAATTTCAAAGAAACAAAACTTTGGTCAGACTCATGCCGCTTTTTAGGGTCTGTCAGGGCTCTTGTTATAAGTAAGATAAATGAATTCTGACTAACTAAACTATTCCCCTTCTGGGACTGGTTTATTTATTATCATGCATTCAAGGTGCATCCTTGTTGTTGTTGCATATGCCAGGATTTCTTTCTTTTTTAATGCTGAATAATATTCCATTGTATGCATATAATATATTTTCTCTATCCATTCATGTATTGATGGAAATTTAGGTTGTTTCCACTTATCGAATATCATGAATGAACTGTAATGAACATGGGTTTGCAAATATCTTTCGAGATCCTGATTTCCATTATTTTGGAGAGATAACCAGAAGTGAGATTGCTGGACCATATGGTAATTTCATTTTTAATTTCTTGAGGAACCTCTATAGCATTTCTGTAAAGGCTACATTATTTACATTGCCATTAACAACGTACAAGTGTTTCAATTTCTCTATATCCTGTGCTTTGCTTCTTCCTTAAAGGAGAAACTGAAAGTCCCCCCCCACCCCCCCACTCACATTGTGCTGAGCTGGGGGCTGGAGTGGGGCTGAGTGTATTTGACTAGAGTATATCAGTGCCATCAATACCCCAAGAGAGCAGAACAGAAACCTGTGTCTCAGGCCACCTCCAGAAAAGTCATTATGTCAGACATATGGTCTTGTCCTTTCCTTCCCAGGGAGAAGCTGTGACCTGAGTGTTTCTTCCTGATTGTCTGGCACTGGGCAATGGGTAGGGGTTTTGGTGAGATATCTCAGATATACCTAAAGGATTTGATATGGCTAGTTTTGCACTCACTGGAATACAGAAACCTCTATGCTGGTTCCCAGATTTCTCACAAAGCAAATTGTTCTATGTATTGTTGAATCATTGTGTCGTTGGGGGAAGGGAGAATCCAGGCTTTCTTATTCTGCATTATGCTGACATAGTCCCATTCTTGAGTTATTTATTTTGATCCTGTGAATTCTAGAGCAGGCCTTTAGGTAGATATATTCAGGAAAAGCACTTGAGTAAAATACTTTGATCTTTTCACTATCTTATAATTTCTTTCTCTGTTATGCCCATAGAAATAAAAGATTGCCTGTATACAGAGTTCTTTATTCATAAACTGTGTCCCTCAAATCTTCCACATATTACTTAATTTAATTCTAATACTTAGTGTTAATGAGGAGAAATTGCAGCTAACCTGAATTTTATTCATTTTTTTTCCCTAAGTAAATTGTTTTGCTAACTTTTCCTTTGGGTTTGTGTAGGAATCCTTTTTTTATTGATTTAATTTAAAAACTGTACCAAGACTTATTTAGCCTTGTCTAAAAAATGGTGAATATTCCCAATTCAAGATCACAGTCTCACTTATATCAGAAATGTTTTCTGTATTTCTCCACCGATTGTTTCTTCTCCATTGACTCTGTTCACTATTATAAGAAGATGTGTTATATGTGTAGCTTATATCCCTTGAATATTTTTATCTTTTCTAATAGAATTTTATTTCTAAATTATTGCTCTCTGTATAAGTTTTTATGACTCTGGCTGCTCAAGGCATCCAGTTCAATTCTTTTGTCTTTTAAAATTCTGATTAGTTATTCTTTAACTTGTTGATCTTCTCTAGTTCATAGAGCCAATATTCTCTTGAAACTTGTTGAAATAAAATTTTAATTGTTTTATTTGGAGTAATAATTCATTTTTGAAAGAGTAATACCCGCATATCTTGAGAATATTGTTGAGTTTTTATTCTTGAGCTATAGAAATGCTTTCAAATGCCTGTAGCATTTGGCTCTGTTTGTTTCTCTCTATGATCAAGAACCTATATTATTCTGAAATGGGTTTATTTATATATACCAGTTAGAATAGGGTCTTACTCACATTTTTACAGAAGGGCATGCAATGTCAATCCCTGTTCAGGAGCAAATGCATTTAAAAAACAAAAACTAAAGCAAAGCTTACTTGTCTAGAAATAAAACAATCTTGGAATAGTGGAGTAGATAGCTCTTCCTTTGATATCTTTAGCTCTGTAGGACTGTTGACCATCTTTATCAAGAGGGTTTCCCCATGCCATGCAGAGTTCCTTTTGTAAAGTATGGAATTTCACCGCAGACGCAAATTTTAAAGTTCTTCTACAACGCTGTTTAGGTCTCGCTGTCAAAGTCCCCTAGGACAGAGAAACCGAAGGTTCCTATGAGAAACTCCTCTCCACCTTTTGTACCATTTTCATTCTCAGCATGTCTTTTGCATTTCTAATTTCGAGGGTAGGTGAAGAGACATGCTGCCTGCCAGGGTTCATTCTTCTTTTCTTCACAATTGCACTGTTTACTTCCAGAAGTGTTTGCTTTTGTTTTGTTTTGTTTTGTTTTGTTTTGTTTTGTTTTGTTTCCTCTCCTTTCTCCTTCCTCTGCCCACAAGTGCTGTCTTATTTCTTCTCAGATTGACAGATATTCTTCCCAGTTTCTGGTATGTGCATAAATGTTATCCTTCATTCTATTATACTCTTACAATATATTTGTCTTTTATGTTTTGTTGGTTATTTTGATGATGATTAACATGGATGAAGGAGGGCTATAGTAACCTGTCCTCTACCGCTACTTGCCAATAATCCCTAACCCATCCCTCAAGGATAAGCACTGATTTTAGCAGGGTTGTAAGGATTCCAAAAGTATCAGAGATGATGCTCTTGTCACATATGTTTAGGTAAAACACAACCCTGGGTCAGACAATTCTACTCTGCTGTTCTATTGTGACTGTGCCTCAGCATAATTATGCATCTTAGATCAATCTCGATTCCAATCAATCACCCATGTATTTTGTTCTCAGTCAATAATCCTGTGACTATTTATTGTTTGCTTTTTGTGTTTTTGCTGAATGGTTTCACTAAGCAGCCTTTGGAACTTTGGGACCCATAATGTTTTAATATCAGAAGATATGCATAAGGTTAAAAGATTAATCTACAGGCTGAAATAGCAGAGCCTGAAAATTTTGAAGAATGCAGAAGAGATTCTGGCCTCCTGTTTCCTTTCAACTTCTGTGCAGTGGAACCAAGTTACCTTGGAGTTGGAAAGAGAACACAGAAAGACAAAAGCAAGCCACTCTCCCTTCCCCAGTGAAGAGATGGGCCCTTGTAAGAGGATCCATTGGGATTACAGCAGGATAGTGGGAAGTTTTAGGAATTCTCTGGAAGGCAATCTCTAGACAGATCACTGAGGAGACTGAGGAGACTATAGCGAAAGCTAGAGCAGCGAGAGGAGATGGTTATTAGGGACTGGGGTTTGTTAAGGCAAGAATTATCCACCACAACACAACCTACTTAAATAAACCTGGCAGGCTCATCTACACCTGTGCTTGTACTATGTGGGAATATTCTATAGTCAGTGATGTTCTATCAAGTCAGCCCTAAGTTTCCACTATATTATTCAGAAAATCATCATTGGGGCATTCTCTCACCAAGCTCAGATTATAGGTTGATTTCGGACTGGCTACTCCTGCTTTTAACTTTAGCATTTCTCAACACAACTCTGTATTTCTGTCCTCTGGCATTCCTTACCTGAGTCCTGAGTATTGATTGCACTCTTATCATGTGCACCCTCTCTGGCCCCGACTGGACAAGGGAGAGAGCCAGGCCCAAAAGATAGATGGTCAAGAGAGTGAGGAACTCTAACTGGTTAAAGTAGTACCCATGAAATCTAGTTTGCAGAGGTAAGGAGGGAAGGAAATAAAACCATGAGGTAGCATGGGTATTGAAATTTTTCTGGAGAACCTTAAAAATCAGCAATGCCTAAATCCAACAGAGACTGATTAAACCAAAATCTCTGTTCTGATCATTAAATTTCTTAACACTCCCCAAAGTGATTTTAAATTGCAACCAAAATTCAGAACCATGATCTAGAAGTGACAACGTAGGCCAAGATTAATTTCGTAAGAGCAAGAGGACAGAGGGTTTTATGGAAAGAGATTTCCAAAATTAGAATTAAAGTAGAACAATTGAATGATGGTAAGGTTTATGTTAGGGCTGTGTGTGGGTGTGACTGAAATGCAAGGGGGTGACTCAGCCTTTCTTTCTCATTCAGTTTCCAGATAATGCCAGACAAGCATCCCAAGGGCACCTTACAGGAGAGTCCCACAAAAAAAGTGGTGGTTCACTCTTCCTAGGTTCTCTTAGGTAAGCAACTTGAGTTTCAAATGAATGATGACCAGAAGTGAGGGTGAATGGCTGAGTCATTTGAGATGAGTAGGTTAAGCTTTCACCAAGTGAGTGTAGTGGGCAGATGGCAGACTGGTGAAATAGTGGTCTAAGTGAAGGATATGATATCGAAAGAGGAAAGAGTCTTGAACTGCTGTTACTGAACTCCAATAATTAAGTTCGTCTGTCTGCACACTCTGGCCAAAAAATGCATGAGCAGGAGTTTGTAGTAAAGAAAAGAGTTAGTTTATTAGAATTGGCCAATCTAGAGATGGTAAGCTTGTGCCCTGAAAGACCCGACTTCCTGATGGCATGTAGGTTATAGATTATATAGTGCAAAATCACAGGACACTGTGCATTAGGGGTTTGGGGTTGTGTTAGGAGCTTATTGGTCAGAGGTGAGATAAAGGTAATACATCATTTCTTCAGGTCTTGAGGACAACTCCAGAACTAGTTCTGAGGAGAGATAACCAAGGGATAGCTTGAACTTAAGGCTCAGCAGCTGAAACATAACTGAGATTAAGATGTTTTCTTTACCCTGCCAGGGGCTTAAACCTTGTGACCATAAGTTGGAACCTGACTATTGTCTTCTGCTGCCTCAGGGGTCAAGGATCATCAAGATGAGAGATGAAGGTCAGGTCAGTGAAGTGTGCTGAGAGAGAAGGAAAAAAATGATTGTTTAAAACTATATTTTAAATCAAATCAGAATTATGAGAACCCTCAATTTCACTGCTGGTGATGAAACACTGTATAAATGTAAAATGCAGAACAGAACCAAATCCCAATGTCATGACTCACAAGTTCTAATTTTCTTTTAATTTGAGGTAAAGGCTTTAGGAGGAATCCTAATCCCCCTCCAGATAACTCAGCTCAGAGCTCCATATCTATTCAGTTCTCATCCAGGGCAGCTCTTTCTCAGTACCTCTCTGGGAGTCAAGTGTATGCCTTTAAGGTTACTAAGGCTCTGAGAGGATCAGGTCCCAGAACCCACCCAGACACGAGTCCCGTGAGTTCCTTTGGGGTCTGCCAGCTCATGGTCCTTCTCTTTCGACCTGGCCTCTCTGCAAAACGCTGCTGACTCTGCCCACAGTCTCCGATTCTTGAGTTTATTTTGTTCACATTCCACGGCTCTAACTCTGCTGACATTGTATGTGGCCCTGCTTCCCCTCTGCATTTTGAATTCCTTCTTCTGCCCTGTCCCCCACCTCACTCAAGCCTGTTCTTATCTCTCATTTCTCCTATCTCTGTGTGGACAGCTGGTAGGGCCTTGATATGTCACCCCAACCCTGCCCACAGTGATTAGGTTGGGATTAGTGCCAAGAGAACTCATCCAGATGGATGCGAAACCTCATAAGGCATTGAACCATGATACCAGCACAACCACCAATTCCCTAATTACTGTGTATTGAGGACGCCACATACAATAAACTGTTTTACATACTGAGGCTTCTGGCTCATGTTTTCTACTCCTGGAACGTGTCATATTGTTTGGCCTCTAAAGCATCCTATACTATCCAACAGAGGTGAATTCACTCTTCTAAATGGAAGAACTAAGAGAAGAGTGGTGTCTGTGGCAAAGCCATTTTTGTAGATAGGCAAAGCAAGTAGACATACTGTAGAATTATTTGAAGAAAGTTTGGAATGCAGCATGGTTAAAATACCTCTCCACATTCCTACGTCGCCACTAAGATATTATTTTTCTTGACCTTTTATGACTGGGATCTCTAAGTGTCTCTTAGAACATAGAGACACTGTGCTCTAAAGGAGACGATGCTTTAAGCTATTATTGTCAAGAATGCTACAATTAGCAGGGATAAGCTGAAATCCAGACACTGGGAGAACAGCAATCAAGACAGATGCTGGGCATTCCACCAGCATCTAAGCATTGAACTAAGCATAGAACTTCTAAGCATTGGTGTGAGAGATGCCACAGGCAAACATGGCCTGAGTCCAGATTTCCCAGGATTCCCTTGCCCCCTGCCCCATACATATCTTTTTCTTCTCTGCCACCTGTTCACATTTTAGACCAGCAATTTGTATTCCAGATCATCCCCTCCCGCATTCAAGTTATTTGTAGTTGGAAGATAAATATCTACATGCTTATTCCTGGGCTTGAGATTAGTGAGCATGATGCCCATTTATGTTAAGTGAATCCCCATACTGAAGACAGCAAGGTGTGTGCCTACTGTCTGAAGCTCCAACTATTTAACTGAACATTCTGGTTCTGCGTTCGTTGAACAGCGCCTTTGCAAAATTCAAGTCCGCGCAGAACCCGTGAATACTTTATTTGGAAATCGAGTCTTTGCAGATGTAATCAAGTTTAAGCAAGTTCATACTGAATTAGGGTAGACCCTAAATCCAATATGACTGGTGTCTTTATAAGAAGAAATTTGAACACAGAGACACAGTCACACAGAGGAAAGAATTCCATATGAAGATGGAGACAGAGTTTGGCATTACGCTGCCAAGAGTCAAGGAATGTTAAAAATTGGCAACTACCAGAAGCTAAGAAAAGACAAGTGACAGATACTTCTCTATAGCCTTCAGAGCAGCATGGACCTGCCTACACTTTGATTTTTCACTTTTAGCCCCGATAACTGTGAGAGAATAAATTTCTGTCAATTTAAGCCACCCAATTTATGGCAATTTGTTACAGAAACCCCAGGAAACTAGTACAGGCCTTTTGTAATCTGACCGCCTCTGCAACTTCT
>NW_006430723.1:4805107-4854631 GCF_000325575.1 Pteropus alecto | reverse complement strand
CAACATACTCTGCAGATGCCTGATTGAACTCTGTTTATAATTATTATTTTCTTGATCAATGCCACAAGAGCTAACATATTGAGCACTTAATATGTTCTAGGCCATGGGGATTTAATACTAAAATCACTTCAGAGATAGGAACTATTAACACTCATTATACAAAAGAGGAAACTAAAGCATTTATCCCCAAATTCACACATCTAGTAAGGGGAAGAGCTAGTTCTGAATCCTGGCAATCTGTCGTCAATTCTATAACCACTTCGCAATCCTACTTCCTTTAATTTCTCCTCCCCCTCACAAAATCCTTCTTATGTGTTAAGATACATGCTCTTCTACAGAGGCTTCCCAAATACTCTGTCTTTTGCTCCCACCCTTGAAAACATGTTTCCTTCTCACTCTGTGCTCCTGCAATCTTGCATATTTCTCTGTGTCACTTGTCTTTCACCTTTACCTTTTATAAGATTTTTGCATATAGTGCTCTCTTTCTGGCAATAAGAGATCTTTGATGCCAGGCTCTGGATCTAATTTAAGGTAAATACGTGGTATATTTATATATCTTTGTTAAATTAAATAGTACTGAAAATATATAGCTTAATGGGCCTAGCAGCTCCCATAATACTCTGAAGATGGAGCATTTTTGCCTTGCTGCTCTTTCCTTTTCTCTGCAACTCTTCTTTCCTTCTCTGCAGACTCCTCATATTGCTAGCGGGAGCCCCATGAGTAGTTTCCCTTTGTATGCCTCCCCACATTCTTCCCTTCTTAGGAAAACCCTAAGGTGATATGGATCCATTTCTCCACCCTGTCCTACAAGCCTACAGATTGTGCAGAGCGCTTTCCAAGGAGATGTCTAGCCATCGTGCCAGTCAGAATTGGCTACTGCTAATGGAAGAGAGGCAATTTGTCATCTCTCTCTTCCTCATCCAGGTAACATGTATGCATATTAGCAGGAGAAAATGCCTTAATCCCTCAAATTTGAGGCCACCCACAGACTGGTGGAGGGAGAGATTCTTGATATGGGGTGGCATGAGACCTTTCCCTGCTACTCACATATCATGGCACCTATGGGCATTTTTAGCATTGCCTTGTGGTGTCTGTTGAGACCTGGCATCTTTAACGAATGGGCAGCAGTCCCAAGGACATAGCAGAAACTTTTGTTACAGCCATAACATTGAAGTTGACTGAGCTTAAGTATGCTGAATATCTAATGAAATAAAATTCATCTTTGGTTTTTCAGAAGCATTAGGCTTGCAAGCGGGGAAGAAGGTAAAGGTCTTTGTTCAGATGGGGGCTTTGCCTGATCCTGTATTCTTGGATCAATATGAATTGTCAGGCTGCCTCCAATTCCCACAAAATTTACCCTTTATTTTACACCTCTTGGATTTAAGGGTTATGGCAACTGACTGGATTTTGAAATTTACAGTTCAGTGAAAACCACACTCAAAAAGCATTTAAAATCACTCTTGCCCATCAAAGGGCATCTGCGGAGAGATACAAAGCCCTAGCACTAGGTTAATTTTTAAGTTGTATAAGTATGTTATTCATTAAGGTATATCCCTGAAAATGACAGAATCAGAGACAGACTGTATAAGATAGTAAAGTTACATTTCCTTCTGAAATTAATGCCCTGATCCAAGTATAAGAGACATGTGGAATCCCCTGCAGAGGGATGCAAGACATGCATTGTCCATTTTGCAGTTAAGAAAACCAGGATCCCAAAAGAAAAGTTCGAAATCACAGTCAAAATCTTTCAGGGGCAGATGGGGGTCTAGGTCATCTGAATCTAGTTTTCTTTCCCTTTAGTAGATCAGCATTCCTTCCATGATCAGTGCAGTGTCCAGGCAGGATGACTAGACCATTTCTAACTTTTCTAACTCTTTTAGAAAAACAAATGCTGAAAATATTTCTGGAATATCCTTCTATAACCTTTCCTAAATTACAAAGGGAGAAGCAAACGTAGAAAAATTTCACTCTAAATTTGCTTGAAAAGTGGCCTATGGAAATTTCTCATCCACCTTAGTACTTAAAATCTGCCACTTTCTAAAACTTTAAATAGTGTAATAAGCCCAAGTAGTCTTTATGGACCCCCCCAAATCTCTAGAATCTGTGATTAATTCTTAAATTTTTCTTCAAATCTTCTCCTTTTGTTTCCAGATAGCTGGTACATTATTTGTTGTTTATTTGTTTAATATGATATTCTGCACTCATCAATATAATGTTCCCTTAGCACTTTGGCTGTTCTTTCCTTTTCATGTCACACATCTTTCTTATTGTTGCTTGTTCAATGTCAGAGCAAACATTCCTAGATTTTTCAGTCCATAAAGGCAGCATTGTGTTCAATACATGCTCAATAAATGAGGCAGTAATGAATGAATGAGTGAATAAATATTGACGTAGCCAGGTTCCTGTGTTTGGTCCCTACAAAAACACAACAGCTTTATTTTTTCTTTGTCACAAATGTCTACCTTTAGTCATACACTGGCTCTAAACCCTCTTTGACTCCTAAACAAAGCCAGGTACTTGGCCCCCTTTCACATAGTCCCACATATATAATGATCAAGAGTAGCAGAAAGAGAGACATACCTCCTAAACATGCTGTCAGTGGTTCAGGTCACTATACTGAGTGCCTACAGAAAACCCAAACCCAAGAAGCGATGGTCAGCAATGTAAATGTGTAGTGAGAGAAGAATGTGGTACAATGGGAAAACCTAGGGGGCACACCGGTATTCAGGGGAATTGCCTGCCTGAGTGACATGATACTGCTGTAACTAATGACAGTCTCATGACCTGGCTACAGAACATGCTGGGCAACATGCTTCCATTAATACCGTTTCACAATGTACTGGGAACACTGCATTCAGTAAACTTTTCCTAATTGATATTACCAGAAAGATTGTCTATCATATATTATAAAACACTTGGAAGGGATTAACTGTCATATTTTTAGTGTATAGGACCCATCTCAGCAGCACACACAAATTCCAAAATGCTATTTGAAAAAGACGATGAAAATAATGACACTCTTAGTCTTACACGGATACTCAGTATCTCTTTAGCTAGAGTTTCCATCTTCTTTTTTTTTTTTTTTTCTTTCACCTTTCTGGCAACCTGAATTTGAATGATTATCCCAAGAGGATATACCTTAAAAATGGTTTGAAATGGTAATCCCAGAGCCTATAAGATCTAAGCTTTAGGAAGCTTTGGGGGAAATCATCCTTGATTTTTTTCCATTGATATACCTATTCCTATTTCTCATAGCTCAGTGCCCTTCTTTTTGAAGTGATCTCTCTCCTAGGTGTCTGCACCTCAGGGAGATTTTAGGAGGGTTTGAACTTATCTCTTATCTTAATCTTCCAATAAAAATAAGACCTTCCTTTATGTTTCAGAAGATAGCTTTGAAAATCAGCTTCAGAAAGCCTGGGATTTCAGACTTATTGAAGGATGGAGGATTTATGTAGCTCCATTTTACGAGCGGTGCCCGTCCATGCTGAGCCTGGACCTATTTCTTTAGCTGAAGGCAACTTGATCTCAGGTCGTATCTTCATTCCCAGCAGTGTTAAGTATGCCTTCTCTTTGTACTGCCTCCTGACATGCTCTGAAGTGGGCAGGAAGGATGACTTCTGGATACCAACTGGTCAAGAGATTCTTCCCCGAAAAATGGCTGGTATAAAAAATATAAATGGAGCCACTTCAAAATGGGGGTCAGAGCTGCCTTGTACATCTTACTCCTCAAACTTCTGGAAATTTAAAACGGGGAAAAACAATCTTTGAACTGGGCCTAAAGCAGCATTATATTCCAAACAACTGTTTGCAAAGCTAACAGGAAAGTAGATATTTTAACTATAGGACTGAAAATTAAAGGCATCCTTTAGAATTAGCATCACTATATTAGTTTACCTGTATCTTTGGAAATTTCTTCCTTAATTTGTTAACACCCACAGACATTCGTTTCTTCTTTTCATGTAATTAATTATTCCACCTCCCTTTCTCATAAATACCCCTTACCTTACCCTTCTAATCAAAACACTATTTGGGTTTCTGCCTCAATCAGTGCTTTCTGGCTAGCTATGCCTTTTTAATCTCAAATAAACGCTAGTTTACTATCCCTTTGGCTTTTTATTTTTAGGTTAACACTGCCATATATGTATAATGTGTGTATGCTTTGGGCCCATGACCTCCAGGGGCTTCCTGGAGTACTCATGTCTCCTGGACATAGAGAAAGAAAATGCCCAGAGTTGTCTTGGGAAGCTTGGTCAAAGGCAAACGGCAAAAGGTGGCAGTAGCTGCTCTTTTTGATTGACCAAGTGTAATATAGCTTTGTATTTTCAAAATTTCATTGTCTTAATTCAGTTTTCAGGACCTGGCTGGAGGCTGATTGGTTTCCCTTTCTGAGCAGCTAATTAATTTCACACCCAAACCACTTCCCTTATCAAGTTCTCACACTCCAGGGCCTCGGTACACCTAATGCCTAATCTCTCTGGGCCCAGGTACTATAACAGCTAGAGAGAGGTCCTACATCTGGAGTCAGAGAAATTATTCAAATTAGCCAAGCCAAGGTGAACCAGAAACATACCTAACTCTAACCCCATCCCACTTGTTATACAGAATCAGAAACATACCTAACTCTAACCCCATTCCCACTTGTTATACAGAATCTGTACCTTATAACTCCACCTTGGGGCTACCCTAACCCTGGAGTACAGCCTCCCTAGGCAGCCTACCTGACAGCCATCTCTCATTCATAGCTGTAAGTAACAAAAAGTTCTGTCTTCCATCTATTCAAGTGTCATTATGTTGTGTCCCATCACTGAAACAATCTTTAAATCTTTATAAAACAGCGGGATACTATTTAAGTTGCCCTCACTGTCAAGAATTGGAAACTAGAATCAACTGGCTTAAACAATAAGGAAATCTGTTTCACTTAATAGAAATCCAAAGTGGTGTCAGCTTTAGGTATACATTGATGATCAAGGTTTGGGCTCTTCTTCTGAGTGGTTTCAAAGGTTCTTCCATTCCTTTTTTTTTTTAATTATTAAGGTATAACTGACATGCAACATTATATTAGTTTCAGGAGTACAACATAATCAATGAATGAATATTTGTATATACTGTGAAATGATCACCAAATCTATCTAGTTAACATCTATCACCATAGGTACATTTTTTTTCTTATGATGAAAATCTTTAAGATTTACTCTCTTAGCAATTTTCAAATATGCAATACAGTATTGTTAGCTATAGTCACCAAGCAATACATTACATCTCCATGACTCATTTATTTTATAACTGGAAGTTTAAACTTTTTTACCCACTTCACTCATTTTTCCCACCCCTCCCTCACCCCTTGCTTCTGGCAATCACCAATTTCTTTTCTGTAACTATGAGCTTTTCTTTTTGATTCCACATATAAGTGAGATCATATGTTATTTGTCTTTCTTTCTCTTACTTGTTTCACTTAGCATAATGCCTTCTATAACCATCCATGTTGTAATAATTGCAAGATTTCCTTCTTTTTGTGTCTGAATAATATTTCATTTTATATGTATACCTAATCTTTTTACCCATTCGTCTATTGATGAGCACTTAGGTTGCTTTCATGTTTTGGCTATTTGTAAATAATGCTCTAATAAAAATGGAAGGGCAGATATCTTTTGAGTTAGTGTATTTGTTTTCTTCAGATAAATATCCAGAAGCAGAATTGCTGGATCACACGGTAGTCTATATTTAATTTTTTTGAGGAATCTCTTTACTGTTTTCCACAGTGGCTGCATCGATTTACAATCCCACCTAGTGTACCAGGATTCCCTTTTCTTCATCTCTTCACTAACACTTGTTATCTTTTGTCTTTTTGATCATGGCCATTTTAACAGGTATGTCTATTTTTATGCTAGTACCATACTGTTTTGATTAGCATAGCGTTCCAGTTTTGCTTTTTTCCCCGCTCAGGATTGCTTTGGCTGTTTGGGACTTCTGTGGCACTGTACAAATTTTAAGATTTTCTATTTCTGTGAAAAATGCCAATTGAATTTTGATAGGGATTGCATTGTATCTATAGATGTCTTTATATAATATGGACACAGCAGGTAAAAAAGACTTTAAGCCAAAACGAGACAAAAACATTTGATGGAATACAATAATCTTTTAGAATTAAAAACCTCAATAAATGGGGTTTGGAAGGAACATACCTCAGCTTAATAAAGGCCATATTTGACAAACCCATAGCTAACGTTATACTCAATGGTAAAAAATTGAAAACTTTTCTTTTAAGATCAGGAATAAGATATGGGTGCTCATTCTCACCATTCTTATTCAGCATCATACTGGAAGTCCTAGTAGAGCAATTAAACAAGACAAAGAAACAAAAGGCTTCCAAATAGGAAAAGAAGTAAAAATATTGTTATTTTCAGATGATACAATTTAATAGGTAGAAAATCTTAAAGATTCAGCCAAAACTGTGAAAACAAATCAAATTCAGTGAAATTGAAGGATATAAAATCAACACACAGTTGTATTTCTCACTTTCCTCCATGAGAAAAATCATGGTCAAGAAGATCTCTCTTGATCCTAAACTGTGCTGCCCTGGAAGAGTGCTGATGTGGGCAAAGTCAAGTCATTCCTTTTACCCTCTCCAATGTGCCCAAACTTGTAATTTTGCTCCAAAGTTGCTCCTCTGGAAACCCAGAGTTCCACAAAGGCTGTCTTGTCTGTGGGTGACTGTCTAAGACATTGTGTTCACCTGACCTTGGCTGAGAGGGGCTAGAGTTAGGTCACAGGTTTCATAGCCAGAACTGAGGTCTATCTGCCTATCACCAAATGCAGGGGTGGACAAGTGTCCTCTGGGGACCTTAGGCATATTGTGCTGGAACCCAGGGTTACTACAATGATACTTTTGTCTGTGGATAGATGTCAAATTATTGTTGTTGAAGGGGAAGACAAGAACAAGGGACATCTTATTCTGTTATATGCTGTTGTCACTCTTCTTCATCCATTGTCTTGAACAATAGCTCTTGGATTCTGTCGAGATGGCTTACTGATCTTATTAAACAATCTTTTGGCCACATTCTGGCCAAAAGTTCTCTTTTAACCATACACTCTCTCTCTCTTTACAATATGGATATGCTGAGAAGTTTCCAAGCCTTTAAATTTTGCTTTCTTTTTAACTAACTTTTCCATTTTTAAGCCATTTCTTTCTACCCATATTTTACTATAATCAGTCAGGAGAAGCCAAGCCATACCTTTAACATTTTGCTTAAAAATAACTTCAGCCAAATATCCAATTTATAGCTTACAAGTTTTACTCTCCACAAAACACTACAACACCAACACAATTCAGCCAAGTTCATTGCAACACACTTTTATAGCAAGGTGGCCTTTCCTTCATTCTCCAGTATTATGTTCTCATTTCCATCTGAGGCCTCATCAGAATAGCCTTTACCATCCATATTTCTACCTACATTCTGCTCAGGATTTCTTAGGTATTCTCTAAGAAGACTAAGGCTTTCTCTACAGCTCTCCTCTTTCCTTTCTGGGCCCTTACCAAAATCACCCTTAATGGTCTTTTCACAATTTAGGCCTTTTCTAGCATAAATCTCAAAACTCTTTCAACCTTCATCTATTAGCCAGATGCAAAGCTGCTTCCACATTTTGCCTGTGCCCAAACAATTGTAGATCTATGTTTGCTTTTAAGGAAGAAAGTGGAAATGGATGTTGGATAGACAATAATCATGTTTGCTGCTCCTAAGCATGTACTTTCATTTACATTCATCCTCTAAACTCAGTTTTATAGTTACCAGGTTTTTAACCTTGGGCAATTTCCTTAGACTATTAAAACTTGAATTTCTTCATCTATGGTGTAATTTTAGAGAAAAACCTCTATGCAAATTCCTCACCCTTAACATATAGGCCAAAACACAATATGACTAATGGGTAATATTTTCTTGATTTTTAGACAAAGTCTTGTTTATTACTAAATGAGAAAGTGGCTTTAGAATGCAAATGCTTTTGAGAAGAAAAATAACTTACTATCCCAGTGAGGAGTGGCTAATGCGATGCTGTCCTATTGTCAGGATTGGCAGGAGGAGGGGGAAAATACAAACGAACTTAATCACACTGGGGGTCTGAAATTTGAGGGCAAGGGCACAACTAAATCGTGTCTATCCTCTATACTACTTCACTTTTTCCTCGCATAGTAAACTGTCCCAACGTCTTTGAAGAAAGGCTTTAAGGCAAAAAGATATTTCCTGGGAAATAGCCAGCTGGGGGAACTTGGAAACTTCTCTCCCAAAACACAAAAGTAATGACATACTAGTAAAAGAAAGCTACAGGGAAATGGATGGGTAGAGATTATTGAGATGGAAAGAACACTTGACCTGGAGACAGAAACCAAGTTCAAATCTACCTTGACCATTTCCTCTCAATTTTACCCTGAGTAAATTCTGAGTCTATTTTAGCTCCCATCTGTATTCCCATTTGTCAAATGACAGTAAATGCATCTGTCCTCCAGCCTTTCAAGGGAACCATGAAAATTTAATGAAAATGAAAGTGTTTTAAAAAACATTGTTCTTCACTGATATGGACAAGAATGATGACTTGTCTCTTGTCTCTGTAAAGATACCCCAAGTTTCCACAATTACCTTCACTCTTTACTAGTCAGAACAACCAGCAAATTTAACAACTGGAGAAACTATCTGGGCTGCGGCTATTTTGTAACGATAGAGTTTTCAAAACCTCACAACACAAACTCCAGTTCGCTCTCCCGTGAGTAACCGATGTGAGATGTTGAGGAAGAATTTCTGCCAAATTATTCCTTTTCTAATAACAGGTACACATAGATATTGAAAGATGGAGCACCACCATTAAAGATAAAAAGACAATGCAAAGCCAGTTCTAGACCTCAATGAAATAATAGCAAGACAGTGAAATTAACATGGTAACATCCCATTAACACCTAAGAGACCATTCATTTAGCACTTGGAAATTTCTCAAGCAGAGTCTCCCAGGCTCTTGTTTGTGACAATTATCTTTACCCCTTTGAAGATGTCTCCTTTAGGAGAGAGTGGTTGCAGGCTCAGGAATCATTTCTAAGATAGCTAGCTCCTGCCTCTACAACAGCTTTATTGTAGTTTTGAATTATTAATTGTTTCCTAATTAGTTTCTGTGATCATATTTGCCCTTTTATCTCCAAATGATGCTTTCACTGTAATTTTTATAAATGAAAATGCTAAAGACTTCAAATGCTCAGTAGTGGCACAGCTGGGGATGATACGTCCGCTGGGGTGTTATATATGTCTAACGAAGCTCTGTGACCAGTCGGAGCCTAGGCTGAAATCTAGGATTTTCTGTGCAAGTTTTTGGTCTTAGGCCATTTGTGTATGTACATGTGTGCTCATGTATTTGTGTGTGTGTGTATTTCGGCAGAGTGGTGGGAGGAACTAGGTGAGGTTGACTCCAAAGACCTGCATTTTGCCTCTGCTGACAATCTCATAAAGTTACCCAGAGGCAATCACGGTCTCTTCCTGGGCTTGGGCTTTTTAATCTGTAATGCTAAATTCACAAAACCTGCTCTTCTTATTTCACAATCTGTTTATAAGAATTAGTTAAATAATGCATCATTAGGAAGTATTCTGCAGGAGTTCCCTGTCAATGACTCACCAGACACACTGGTTAACTCTCAGAGACTAGCTTATGTCCTTCCAGTTTCCTGAAACATTTCTACCCTTCCTTAACACATTTCTATCTTATATCAACTCCTATTGTTACTGGAGAGTGGGGATCCTCTCCAGGCACATTCTCCAGGTTCTTAATGTTTCAAACAAAGAATTGAGCAAGACGCCAAAATACAGCAGAAAAGAAAAGCTTTATTAGAAGGGAAAGTACATTTCTAGCTGTGGAAGTGGGCCTGAGCAAGAGAAGCGCGGCTCAAAAGGCCTGGTAACAAAGCCTTCATGGGTTTTTATCCCTTTTTGCTGTGGATGGTTACTTTTCTTAGAGGTGTGGGCTTCCTTAATTGACTACTAGAGTTGACAGGACTCAGTGATTCATCATTTGCTTTCTGTGCATGTTCGTTCCCAGAATTCAGTCTGTTATAATGATATTAATGAGCTTCTGGGCATATGCATCATATTATAATATGATGCATATTATAATAATGCATCATATTATAATAATGATGGTATAATGAAGCTCAGGTGAGTTGAAGGTCCAGGGGTCTTCATTGTGCAGCTGCAAATGACTGGCTTAAACTGGTACCTAATTCTCTGCTTACTTGTCTCTTTGTATGAGTTACATATAGCCTAAAAATGCCTCTGGCTTGCTTACTGTGGATGGATTAGGGCAGACCCCTTCTAGGATAGGATGATCTTAGTATCTTTGCAGGCTGACCAGAAACCCCCTAACTAACTTTCCTGCCTAACTCTTTTCTAAGAGCCATGAACCCTTTTATTATTAGTATGGATGTTAAGGGATGGGAGGTCTCTTCCGTATCTGCTTCTTGCTGAGAAGTGTTGTCACAGGGGTTTCATGGAGCTCTTTTCCTTTCTGCCTCAGTCAGCGTAGAGTCTTGGGTTTTCTGCTAAAGTGCCACCTCAGTCTCTAGACAAAGAAAAGAAGATACAAACTTATTATTAAAATTATATATCTATTAATTTCTATTATTGATTTGCCTATTAAGCGAGTAAAGGGAAACAGTCTTGGTTAATATATTTATTAAAGAGTAAAAAAGATCTTTGGCCTAAAGTCCCCTCCCCTCTTAGACTCTAAGAGCCCTGTCTGGCCTAACACCATTTCTGTTAACAATGGGCTGATGAACCTTATCAATAGCCAGAGGATCGGAGTCACCAGTTTCAGGACAATTATCGCGATTTGAGGGAGAGGGCCTTTTATCCAAAGAGAGAAGGAAAGAAAACTTAACTAGGTTTACTAAAAAGATTAACTCTGCAAGAGATGTCCTGTTTCAATTCCTGCTAAAAGATTAAGAAATTTACAGATGATGTACCGTATGACTATGTGGCAGCCTGACCCTGCCTGACCATTTCTCGCTCAAAAGACGTAGTTCCTGATAGCATCCCCTTTGCCCAGGACTCTGGCTGAAGTGGCAGTACAAAAACCGGCTTAAACAATTAAGCCAGCTTCCTTATAGTTTGGCAGCCAATCAATGTTCTCCGTATGTTCTCCTTCCTTATATGGAATATCTATAGCTGTGTAGGAATGCGAAAGTAGGAGATTGTATGAAACTGCTGCTGTGTTACAATCGGGGCTCAGCCTTTGGATAAAAATCCACCGAGCCGGTGCCTGCATCAATAAGTGCTGCTTCCTGCTTACAGCCTCAGTGTTCGATTTCTCTGTTTGAGAATCCCCCAACAACTATGGTACTAATAAGTCCCCATTACTCAGCTTTGAAATACTCTCATATTTATTTCTGTGAGTTTTGTCTCTGTGGAGGAACTCTGAGATTCTAATTCCTGGGGCCAATGCCTTACATGAGAGATGGTAAACTAGTTAAGGGCAGTGGTTTTGAAGTCAATAAACATTTCTAGTTTTCTCTGGAAAGTTGTTTAACTTCTTTAAGCCCCAGCTATATCTTCTGAAAAATAGAAGTAATAATACTAATATCTAGCTCAAAAAGTTGGTATGGTTATTAAATAAGACAAAACATCTAAAACCTTTAGTGTGATTTCTGGCAAATAGTAAGTACCAAGCAAAGGTTATGATTACTTAATAAAGGTAGCCAACAATGTTATATTATTATTTATAATGATGATATTGAGATACTCTAAGAACCTAGAGTATTTTTGGAATTAGTGACAAAAGGTTAGATTCAAATTCAATGCAGAATCAGTCTCAGCTCTTTCTCCTTTCCCCCAGGCAAGATTTGTACTGCCCCACTGCCAGACCAACCCATGCTGGGCCTTAGAGACAGGCCTCACAGCAATGTTGTCCCTTTTCCTTTTGACCCATAAAGACTGACATGTATGTCTCTGTTAGATTCCCTTGGCCTTGCTATCTGCTTCCTTGAGCCAACTTCTTGGTACCATGTTTATTAATGTGGTATTGTAGGGTCTACATGAGAAACATCCAAACTTGCAGAGAATTTTTGTTAGAGTTTATCTGAGCCAAACTGATGACAAATGTTGGAAAACAAGATCTCAAATGCTTCAAAGAATAACAGTTTCACGGCTTCTTTTATGCATATGAAATTAAGGAGGGAATGTAAGGAAGAGTATGTGGAAGTGGGAGGAAGCAACCCAGGGATTAGATTACATGATAGTTAACAAAATTATGCGCTCTTTTGAGTGTGGTTATGGCTTATTTCAAAAGTGTGTTAACCTAGATGCACAGAAACGATAGACAGGGCTTACCTAAAACAAAGATAAACCTTTTACTGAAGAAGTTACATGCCTGGAAATTGACTATCCACCATGACCTGCCCAGTTAAGAATTTATGATCAGATTGCCCTGTGAAGTTACTTTCCGTAGAACCCACCTTTTATTTTCCTTCCATAGTAGGCTTGTGTGGCAGTGTGTTGGAAGTTAGTTGCGAGAGTTTATTAAGAGCATAAGCTTTGGACTCAGACTGCCTGATTTTGAATTCCAGTTCTGCTACTTCATAACTAAGGGTCTTACTAGCTAAATTACTTTTCCTCTTGGCAGCTAATATCCACAATTACCTGAAAGGGATGATAGCCGTAGCTATCTTACAGGATTATTATGAAAATCCAGTGAAATAATACATGTAAAGTACTTAGAATAGGTTTTGTCACACAGTAAATGGTCAATTAATCTTAACTACTGTAGATGAAAATGGGGCTCTGTAATAAATCTGACCAAAAGTAACCTCATGGGGTGATCCAATCATAAATTCCTAACTGGACAGGTCATGGTGAGTAGTCAAGCCTCAAGTCTATAAAAAAAGTTTATCTCTGCCTTAAGTCATTGTTCTTGTGCCCGTCCATTGTTCTTGTGCATCTAGGTTAACACACCTTTGAAATGCCAGAGTAATCCTCTTTTGTAGGAGGTGACCATCCTCAATGGAACACATAATCTTGTTAACTACCCTGTATCTTGCTTTCTCTCACCTTCATGTAATCTTGACATTTCCTCCTTCATTCCAAATGTATAAAAGAAACTGCAAAAGTATCCTTCTCCAGAGCATTTGAGATCTTGCTTCCCAGCATGTTATTGGTTTGGCTCAAATAAACTTACAAAAATTCTCTACAGATTTGCATATTTCTTATATTGACACTATTTACAATATATGTCTGTTAGCAAATGCTTCATATCTAGTATACATTAATGGTAGTATATGACTAGATTGATGTTTTTAGAGAAAGCTCTGAAACAATAGACAGGAGGGAGGACAGTCTTTAAAACTATTACACAAGTCTGTCAGCTCATAAGCAATTACACATGCCTGTGAAGCCTGTCCAATTTCAAATTCAACTACATGATACAGAAGGAAGGTGAGGGCATACAGTATTGTGTCTGTGGAAGTGCTTAAGGATGGTTTATAGAAAATTAATCAAAGCCATTGAAGTAATTTTTTCTTTTTGGTCTTTTAGTTCTTTGAGTGAAGTAAAAAAAAAATGGTTAATGCTATAAGCCAGTTAATTGCTCTTTGCATGAATGTTAATTACAAAGAGATAAGGTTTAATACTAGCTGCACATGGGGTGTTAGAAAAGAAAAAAAAGAAAGAACTCATTTCTTGGAAAAGAGGATGAAGGAATGAGAGTAATTGGATTTAAGCTAGGAAAATTTATCAGGATAAAACATACTCTTGTTTCCTTACCTTTTTGATGAGATTGAGGCATGATTTATGGATCTCATCTTTGCAGGAATATTAGAATTGTGACAAACATCCAGCCAAATACTCTCACTGTGAATGAAGGTCAAGAGAGAGATTGAAGCTAGGTATGAAACACCTATTTTCCAAAGGCGTTTATCTATTTATCTATAATCTTTCAACATCAGCCTTCATCTTGGTCTGATCATCTAATGTAGACCTCTGAAATCTGGTTAAGAAATAATTTCCTCACCTTACTATTGTATGACTTTTAATTTAAACATAGTCTAACTCTTAATAGGTATCTAGCATAATTTCTGATGCAAGAATTCATGTTGAATGAATGAGTGAATGAATGAGACTAATTGAGTATGGCTATCTCAGTCTACTTGAATCACTATTGGGTAAAACAGAGCATATATTCTTTGAAGGGTCAGAAGGTAAATTTCATATAAGAATAAAAGTCTACACAGTTGCAAAAAGGAATTGACTGTGTGATATCATTTGAAAATTCTCCAGAAGGGTGGCTGGCCAAGTATATGCTTCTAATACTATCTGTTGACTGAAGTTTTACATTTTGATTAAAACTTTATGTCTGGTAAAAATAACATTGCAGTTGGGAGATAATACATGAATATATTTCAAGTGTAAATACTTCCATGGGAAAAGACTTCCAGATTCATTCCACATGCCAAGGGACTGAAAAGTGCTTCCGCAATTGACCAAGTTTGCTGAAGGAAGGATGGCATAATGTCTTCAAATGGAGTCTAGCTGGGCAGACTTAGGGTGAACACAGAGTGGGGGTTTGTAGCAGCTGTAGGACAGCACAAGGGCACAGAGATCCTTAGGATGAGAGAAAAGGGATTAAGAATTGAAGATTAGGAACGTGGAAGAAGGTTACTGACTTCTTACTTACTAGGAGCCAGCTGGGACAGCCTATCTTTAGAGGACAAGTTTGCATCTTGTGTCAGTATTTCACCTCACTCCTAGTGAGAGTTGATTATAGAGCATCAGCACCAAACAAGTCCTTAGAAATTATCTAAACTAATCACTTCACTTACAGCCACAATCGAGTAACTTGGACTAAATCAAACATGGTTAATGACTAGAGCCCCTGCTTTTCAGTTAATCCCCGTACCCAAGTTATAATTCCTCTGCCTGCTTTATCCCTTAAAATTCACCACTATGAAAATTGAGATTTTCCAAGCTGAGGTTCAAGTTACCTAAAGCCTAGCCATCTTGTGGCCCATTCTCATGGCAGATTGCCACTCTAAAGAAACACAAGTCTAAGGATCAGAAGGAAATGATGAACAATTAATATTTTGCAGTTATTCATAAAAGGATATTTACAACATTCTGTCAATTCTCTTAAAAATACTTTTCTCCCAGTCTCATTTGTCACAGTATAGCTGCCCCTAGCCACTTTTTCTCTTTCTCTAATCTCCTTGAAGCTTTCCTTTAAACCCAGATGGTGCCGGCTTTGATTACCTCAATTTCTCACTTTCAGTTTTGATTTATCTTTTTAGAGGATAAAGAAATTCTGTCACATATAAAAATTAATTACAGTTCCATGTTTTTAAAAATTATTCTCCTCAACTCTGATTTTCCACATGGGCGACAAGACCCACGAACTACCTAGGCAAGGATAACACTTACTTAGTAGCTTGCGAATGATCTTTTGTTATATTTTAGCTGGTAGCACTAATGGCAGAAGTACGAGGAGGTTTAAATATATGTAGGAAAAGCATAGGATACAATTCAGCACTTCTTTGTGATTTAAAAATAAAATCTCTTTGAAAAATTTAGAAGTGAACTTCTTAACCTATAAAGGGTATTTACAAAAACATATAGCAAACATCAAGAAGGAATCTTAGAAATATTTCTTTAAAGTTAGGAAGAAGTCAAGAATTTTATTACCATTGCTCTTTAGCATAATATTAAAAGTTCTGACCAGTAAAGTGTGAACCCCAAAATGTGACAAATAGTATTGGAAGGAAAGAGACAAAATGGTTATGATTTGCATATACGGTGATACTTCACAAAGAAAACTCAGGAGAATCAATAAACTGGTAGATATGTTAGATAAAAGACTAATAGATAAAAAACCAAAATGTACATATCGATAATATATACTGGCATTTACTTAGAAAGTGTAATGAGAAAAAGGATAGCACTTAGAACAATAAAAATGTAGAATATGTTGGAATTAACCAATAAAAATATACAAATATTACATACTGTTGCCAGTATATATTATTAATATGTACACTTTGTTTTCTATCTAACAGTTGATTTTTACCAGCCCCATTTGCAAAACTGAGGCTGAGCCACAGCTTTCAACTCTCAACCCAGAGGGCCCCTCCTAGGATACCCTCCTAGACCAAACACCGCGGAGACCCAGGGGAATCTGAGCAAATGCTGCCAAGACTGAAGCTAACTCTCCCAGACTCTGGAGCTCTCTGCAGGAGGAGGGGGAGAGGAGAAGGTGCGGCAACTTCTTTGAACAGCTCTGCCTAGAAGTGCTGTGAATTCCACGCAGCCGATGGTAGGGCCCAGTCATATGGGCAGAAAGCAGAGAAGTGAGACGAGACTGCAGAGAAACAACAGTTGAGTTTTATCAGCCGCAGTTGAAAAACTGAGGCTGAACTGCAGCCCCCAACTCTCAATCCAAAGGGCCCCTTCCCCTATACCCTCTGAGACTGATCGCTGCAGAGCACAGGGGAATCTGAGCAAACACTGCCGAGACTATCACTGACACTGACAGGGACTGATACTGAGGGTAGCGAGCATGATTAAATATCTACAAGAAATTAAAAAGATATTATTTAGGCTTTATATAAAGCAGAGATCCAAGAGGCTTAGATGCCACCTACTGGAAATCAAAAGAAAAGTGCCTTCTTCACAGCAGGCTAAATGGAGACCTTTTTATAATAAATCTTCTTTCTGGAAAAACAGCAGAATACACTTACATTAATGCCCAGGTGGAAAAATAGTCCATTAAACTCCATGAACAAACAAGGTGACAAGGCATCACAGAAAGAAAGAGAAAAATCTCCAGAAAGTAAGCTTACAGACATAGAAATATGTGACTTAAATGACAGACAATTCAAGATGGTACTTCTGAAAAAAATCAGTGAGTTCTGACACAAGTCATATTAACAGTTTCAGGAATTGAAAAAACAAATAGATGAGCAGAGCAAGGAGATTGAAACCCTCAAAAAGAACAGAATAGATCTTCTGAAGATAAAAAAAAAAAAAACACTGCCAGAGTTGAAAAATTAAATAGCAAGCTTGGGAAATAAGGTTGACCAAATGGAGGAAAGGATCAGTGATATCAAAGACAGAAATCGAGAAATAAATCAAAAGAGAAACCAGAATATGAAAAATAATGAAAGAGAAATACAAGAACTAGTTGATATAATCAAGAGAAGAAACATAAGAATAATGGGCATTATCGAAGGAAAGGAAAAGGAGAAGGGACTAGAAAGAATTTTCAGACAAATAATTAACGAGAATTTCCCAAATCTAAGGAATGAGCTGGAGCTTGGAATACAAGAAGTCAACAGAACACCAAAGTGTCTCAACCCATAAAGGCCTTCACCAAGACACATTATATTAAAGTTATCAGAAAAGACCAGTTGGTATTCAACAAGACACATCACCCAGCCAGCAACTCATTCCTGAGTGCCTCACTGCCCAGATCATTGATGAGCTCAGATGCCACCTTAAAGAGTCTGTATCTGTCTTGTTTACATACCTTCTCTGTGACCTAAAGCACTGACAATTTCTGACTCTGATTAACTCAGAGTTAGTTCTTAATTTGGTTTTCTTTAGTCTTTGAATTTTATAGCCACAACAAATATTTATTAATTTCTTAAAACAGATTTTCGAGTTCTTACAATAGTAAAGAACTATTCAGAGGGAAGATCTTCCTTTCTCTATAGGATAAGCTTAATCCTTTTGTTTATAAATCCACAGTCAATGCATATTTGGCTACCTGGGATGGCCCATTTGTATTACAGATGACTTTTTCTGACTGGCAATAGCCTGCCCCACCTAGGCAAGGCTTAAAAATTTAATCCCTTAAAATAAGTGAAAACATCACAGTGGAAATAGCATTGAAATTCACTTTTCCCCCCTTGTGATTTAAGCAAATTTAGAGGATCCAGACAGTGTTCTGGGATGACTATGCCAATTTTCCCATTCCTTCTCTGGACTAATATCTGCTGTGAATAAATGAGGTAGCCTGGAGATAGGGGGGAGCTGGAGAGACTGTCCTAGGGTGTCCATATGGCAACACTGTGTAGTGGTGTCCTACCTGATACCTCACCTACAAAGTCCCGTGCCATCAAGGCATGATCCCAGATCAGCGCCTCTAGTCTCTTACATCATGACATGGGTTGAAGAGCTGGAGTTGAGGGTAAACCAAGGCTGATTTTCCAAACTGGCTTTCTTTTTATTGTCAAACTGTGCTCTTGGGCTATAAAATGGGAATAACAAAAAAAATAATTCGTATCTTACATGGTCATCATACCTGAGTTTGGGCACAGATTCATTTGGTCATGGAGTCAATTCTCAGACCTGCTTTACCAAGTCTGTTTTCCTGGACAAGTTGATTAACGTCTCTTTATGTTTTATTCTTATCTGCAAAGCAAGAATAATTTAAAAGTACCTATATGTGTGGTTGTGAGGCTAAAATTAGAGAGCTCAAGTAAACTTGTAAACACAGGGCCTGACACATAATTAGAACTCTATTAATGTTTGCAAAATTATTATAATAATTATTGTGAAAACTGGAATAATAGTTATTTATGGAAATTACTGAGCATTATGCCTGGTACCAATGGACACTCAATTAATATTAGTTTCCTTTTATGAGCAACCAGAAAATGTGGATCTAATTTGCATGAGACTCGAAAGAGTGCTTTCTTAGAAAAACAAACAAATAAAACGAACACATAAAACCAGTCCTATCCTAAAGAATTACATAGTCACATGTGTTATAAAGTTTTCCAGGCAGCCCTGAGTCAAGATACTTCAATCTTTATTGAGAATACAGTTAAGATGTCCCTCACTCTCCCCAATAAGGACTAAAGGAATGAGATAAACATGATCAGAACTGTGCTTTGCCTCTACCACTTTCTTTGCAGCTACTCTTCAGTCAAGTGACAGAGGGAAAAGAAGAGTCTGATAGTTTGTTTCATGGGTGAACAGAGCCAGTTGGGTTTGACCTTAAACATTGAAAAGAGTAAACAGCCTCTCCCCGAGAAAGGAGAGATGTTGCTGGCTAGCACTGGCCATGAGAAATTGAATAGGAGGAACCTGAGTCAGAGATGAGGACCAGAGAGGAATGAGAAATATGAGAGGAAGGTATTGTCATAATAACCTTTTCAGATGTAGGTTAGAGTTTAATTTCACTCAGTCTTTTCAAATAAATTCCCTCTTCAAGGCAAAGGAAGCTTTTTAATGAGAAAGTCCAGATCTCACTCCAGATCCTAAGGGAGCCGACTGAGGGATGACTCAAGCTGTCTCCTGTTGGGACAGCTTCACTGGCATTACATTCTGACTGTACTCAGGGGGACTTTGGGGGATGAGAAATGAACGGTGGGAGAACATTGTCTATGCCAAGCTAAGAGCAGAAAGGAAAATAATCTCTAGATGTTGCAACGAATTCAAAGATATTAGCAGGGAAAATAGGAATACATAGCATTCAATACTTATCAGGATTTCTGCAGTTCATTCCAGGTCCTCTTGCCCAGGACTGAGGCTTGGGCAAACTATAATCATCTCCCGAGATGCTGTCCTCACTGAGAGAGGCAGGGACTTCAAGCACAGGAGCTCTACTCAGTGACCAGTCAGGATACGGTCCTTGGGCATGTACTCTTTTATTCATTTAAATAGCTTATACAACCTCTATTGTGTGTGGATTTAATGGTGAATGAGTTTCTGTTCTCCAGAATCTTACAATCTAGTGCATAAGGCAAATATGAAAATAGACAATCTTATAAGCCAGAACAAAACAGGTACAAAACTAGAGATGTGCACAAAGCTTATTGCAATCCAGAACAAGTGACTCAACACGGTTGAGAAAGAAGAGGAAGGAGAAAAAGCAATTTCAGGGAAGGCATCTGTAACATGTAATATTTCAGTAAAGACAAGTCAGTGTGACATTTTAGAAAGAGGGAATAATGAAGCAATCACAGAGGTCAGGAAAAATGTTACACCAGAAGTGATGCTGCCAAAGGGCAAAGTGTGAGGCAGGGAGACAAAGATGAACCTGGAGAGGCCAGGAGAGCCAGATGATGAAGAACCTGGAGTTCATGCAAAAGGAGTGAGGAGTCAGCAAATGATTTCAGCAGAAGAGTGACATGATAGATTTCAATGTAAGAAAAATCTAAACGCAATGAAGAAGATAGATTGGAGGAGGGCATGGTTGAAAGCAGAGAGATCAGATAGGAGACTATTACAACAGTTTGTGAAGAAATGATGAGGATCTGAACTATTTATATATAGGAGAATTTTATTTAAAAGAAGGTATGGATCTAATTAAATTTAAGACATTTAAAAGGTAAAAGCTTCAGATTTGGGATGATTGGTTGGAAGGAATTTGTGATGGCCTATCAATCAAGGTAGGGAGTACAGGAAGAATTCTCTCAGTCATATCCTTATGACTGAGATATGGTTGCCATATGCAAACCAGTCTCCCTGCAGTGAATGAATTCTACATGGTCCTTCCCCATTGGAGAAAGAAGAAAGAGAGACAACTCCCTGGATGAGTTCCTTAGCTCCTGGAGGATTCTATGGTCTATTGTTTAAAATACATGTTTCTACATCCATACAATGGAATATTATTTAGCAATTAAAACAAATATTCTATCAATCCATACAAATTCTTGGAGGACACTTAAGTGAAAGAAGCCAGTTTACAAAGACTACTGTGTGATTCCAAATCCATAGCATCCTGGAAAATGTAAAACTGTGGATACAGTGAAAAGATCAGTGTTTGCCAGGGTCTGGGAGGTAGGAGGAAGGGGTGAATAGATGGGGCAGAGGGGAATTCTAGGACAGTGAAATTATGCTGTATGATACTCTAATAGTAGATACATGCTGTTATGCATTTGTCAAAACCCATGGAAAGTGCAACATCAAGTGGACCCTAATATAAACTATAGGCTTAGTTTATGAAAACATATCGATATTGGCTCATTTATTGTAACAATATACCACACTAATGCAAATTAGAAATAGTAGTGGAAACTATGTGTTAGGGTGTGTGTGTGTGTGTGTGTGTGTGTGTGTGTGTGTGTGTGTGCGTGTGTGTGTAAGGGAAGGGAAAGGAAGAGAGTAAGGAGATGTATATAACTTTCCATACTTTCTGCTCAATTTTCTGAAAGCTTCAACTTTTTCTAAAAACAAAAATCTATTACTTTAGAAAAAAATATTTCCCTTTCACATCTGCTTTCTAATTTATGTAAGGTTGTTAGTGAAAGTAGCCTCAGCTCAACCAACTGTGACTTAGTTCTCTAGGGCTGCCCTGGAAGGTACTTACTGGGGATGTGGAAAGCACAAATCATCTAAAACTTTGCTTCACTTCTGGAAAACTTCTTCAAGCTTTATTATTAGGACGGAAGTTTACCTTGTATTGCTACTGATATGTTCATGTAACTCTAGAATTAAGTTACTATTTTTTCCCTACTCATCTTAAGTTTGCCGCTTTGTTCATTAGGATCCCCAAGATCCCCAAGCAAAACAGAGATAATTTGTTTACTTTGGGTTTTCTAATTTCTTCCATCGCTGGTTTGGCAGTGGGCTCTGAAACAGAGCAACCTTTTAGAATCTAGAAAGGATAATTAATCTATAAAAATTTAATTAATATGTACAATGCTCATTGAGTCTTTATGGAGCTTAATCAGAGTTTTTGTTGTTGTTGTGGTTGGTTTTTTTTTAGTAGATGCTTCAGTTATTTTGTATCCCGTAACCTGTGATGATGGCACTAAACAATCAGAATAATGCCGACAGGCTAAACACATTAATAGAGTACATCCAAAGGTTAGATCCTGCCATCACTCGCTAAAGTCATTCAAATAAATCTCACCTGTGAGTTCCAGCAGCAAGGCTCTCAGTGCTGGTGAGCTGGGAAGACAAGCCATCACAGCCTCTCTAACACAGGGATTCACAAAGCAGCTGAGTTGTCTGCTCCACTCCTGACTTACTATATTCACTTAGGGAAAGCTCCACACTCTTTGCTCCAGACTAGTCACCTCATATAATAAAGACTATTGAGCGGCTGTAGTCTCAGAAAAAACTATTAGAGAAACTGTTAAAGAAGGATAATGAATAACTACAGATTACTCTAAGCTCTTTAAATGAATATCTTTGTTGAGAGATCTGTATAGAATCAGGAGCTATTACACTGGATAAGTTACTCAGTGACTCCAAGTTCGATGTCCTCTCTATTCGTTCAAAATCTATTTTAATCATCACTGCGTGTCAGACACAAATATGTGGGGAGCATTTTTGAAGGAAAAGAAGATGGATTTAATTTTGGGTGTTTGGAGTTTAAGATGCCTATAGTACATTTCAGTGGAAATGCCCAGCAGGCAAATGGGGCTGAATCTCTGGAGAGAGTTTTGACTTGAAGATAAGATTTGGGAACATCAGCATCTAAACAAGAGTTTGGCCCTTGGATTAAAAAAATGAATTTTGTATATATAGATGAGAGCAGTGGAATATTTATTGAGGGAAGATGATCAAAGGAAGAGAAGGAATGATCCTCCTGACGAGAAGCTGAAATGGAGTATTCAGAATTGGGAGGAAGAATAGGTGAGTGAAGTCAAGTAGGTCAGACTTCTTTTAGGGGAGTAAAGTGTTTGAGGGTTGTGGTCGTAACAAGAATGATGATGACAGATTGGAATTATAAGGTCATGAGTGACCTTTGGAGAAGCAGTTGCATGAAGTGATAGGAGCTGAAAATAAATTGTAGGGATTTGGAGATCAAATGGGAGATAGATGAGTCACTATTTCCAGTTACTAATTTGTCTCCAGTAAATGTGGACAATCTGTCTGAGAATTTGACTTTAAGGGGAGGGGAGAAAAAAGAGAGAATGGAAATCAGAGAAAGGGATTAGTGTAAAGCAATTAGTAGATAAAAAGTAGATGATGATAGATAGATGAAGCTAGCTAGCTAGCTAGATAGATTTGGGGAGAAGATAAATTTGTAGTGTTTCCAGTCTGCATGGTTGTTATGATTTTCCTCAGCAACCTGGGGTTAGGTATAGAGAAACTAAATGATTGTATTAAGACAAGACTTGGTCGCAGGATAGGATGCAGACAAAGAGCTTTAAGGCCACAGGAGAAGAAATAGTGAAAAGAACCACAAGGCTGAGCTGAGGACAGGAGAAAGGAAGCCAGGTAGGGAAATGAAATAGTTTGGAGGCTGTAGGACTTGATAGGGTCACAGAATCGGTCTTTCAAGATTTTTTTTTTCAGAATTCTTCTTCAAACATAAAAGAATGGGAAGAAAGGGAAGAAGGTTGTTGTCAGAAGGTGAGATACTAAGTTAGATGTGAGTGGCTATGGTAAATAGGTAATAAAAAATCCTCCAGGCATTTCTAAGCTGGCGTTGAGGACAGGTTGTTGTGAACATACCAAAAGCATTTAAGACCAAGGCAGGACTAAGAGTAGAGGGCATTTCCATGTACTAGATGCCCAAATTCTTAGTGGTGGTTGGGGGGAGAAGAGACTAGAGTTAAAGATTAAGGAGGGAAGAAAAGGAAATGCTGAATTACCAGGTATGCAGCAAAGGAGATGTTTCAAGGGTGATTTTTTTAAAAAGTGGTTTGGAAGCAATAATGCAGAGCAAGGATGCAAAAGCCCTACCCATGCCTTCAAAGCCTATGGGAGGAGGAAGAGTGAGCAGACGCCAACTGAGAAAACAAAACAAAAGGTAGTTGTGTGGGGCACCTAGAAGAACACTATTAGTACCAGTGTAGGACTTAAGGGGTTAATGCCTTTGCAAGTTTCTGAAAGCACAGAGCTGTTTGGTCCTGTGCTTTTGAAAAGATCCTCTGATCAAAATGCTGCAAAGGAAACATTCCTTTCCTTCATAGGGGGCAAAGATGAAGAGAAAGATTCTCTTTTTTATATATGTATTTCCTATTTATCATTCAACTTTCAGAAGCAGTAAACTCCATGAACGTAGGGCCCTTGTCAGTCTTATTGCAGTGTCCTCAGTGCCTAGCACAGTGCCTGGCACATAGTGGGTGTTCAAGTGCAAAACTAGTGCATTGAATAAATAAATGCATGAGCAAATAAGATCTGTAAATGAGAAAAAGTAGGTATGCTTAATAAGAAAAGTCACAGCTCATATTCAACTTCTATTCCATCAGCAAAGCCCTTTCATAACTTTGGAAGTTTTTCTTTCCTTGCCCATAATATATGTTGATGGTAATGCTTTGAAAGTTTGGAAAGGTGAAAGTGCTATATAAAAAGGATCGGAGGATAGAACACTGTGATTCAGGAAGTCAGATAATTTGGCCTTCTCCATTCTATAACTGGATATAGACAACACGATTAATTACCTGTCTCTGCCGTGGAGAATGTTCTTTAAAGTTGTATGTTTGTATATTGAAGCTACTGTTAGATTTTGTGTAGCCTGAGGATAGAATTTAGGTCGATACCTTCCTCTTTGCCATCTCACTTATTCCAAGCATTCTATTAATAAGCGTTTACAGAAGTTCTACTATTTAATATGTTTAAGTAAAGTATGAGGCAAGGCAGAAAAAAGAGAAGTCAAAATTCCTGCCTTGGAAACTTACAGTTTTGTTGGGAGAACCAAGATTCACATCCTGGAGACGTTTGGCAGTATATAATTAAATACTCAATTAACCCAGGTGGTATTTTAGGAATCCAATGGAGGAAGAAAGAGAAGGAGATCCTTGAGAGGATGTCATAGAGAATTGGTAGAATTTGGATATACAGAGAAGTGGGGATGGAGGGTAGTTTTTCCTTAATACTCTCAAAGTCCATGATTTGTAGTTTCATTCCATTCCTCAGCTATTAACCCACTACACACATCCACATTTTCCAGTTAAAGAGCTTTTTAAGAAATCACTTTGTGCACCATGTGTGCAGGTATAGAAAAATAGGCTCAGAGAGAAAAGCTTGTGTGTGTGTGTGTGTGTGTGTGTGTCGTGTGTGTGTGTGTGTGTGTGTGTGTGTGTGTGTGGATTGGAACCAAAAAACAAAAAAATCAGCCAAGTGGAGAAAAGCACCTTTTGCATTGATCGAAAGAAAGGAAGAATTGGCACTGTTTCGTGTCCATGGCCTTTTACTTTTGGCCTAGAGCTGGCATTTAATTTGAATTTTATTAACACGTGAAATCTAATGCAGCAACCTGATTCTCCCAATTCAGTGTGTTTAATTAAAGAAAAAAGCTTGAAATAGTTGAATAAGTGGCTTTGCAGAGTATAACAGGGTTTCTTCTCAGCAAAGTACATGTCAAGGTTATCTGCAGAAGTAAATGCTGGGGAGGAGAACAAAAGTGGGCTATGCCTGAGGTAGAAGCAATGGTCTTTGATAGCAGAATAATTAAACACCAAAGGACATGAAACAAAAGTCATCGAGAATGGTTAAAATGCGGAGTATCATGAATTTTCTGGATGGCCGTTTAGTAATTTGCATCAAACCTGAAGATAAACAAGAAGAAAGATATATACCCAAGTGCAAAGATGCATGTATGATGATGTTCATCGTGCCATTGTGTATAATAGATAGGCAACATGTCCTTGACGAGAAAGGCATATACAGAATAATCACAAAATAGAGTTTAAATAATATGCATCAACTAAAGTCTTACATTTAGTGAAATGAAAATTATTCATGATGTATTATTGAATAAAAAACAGAGGTTGCAAAACAATGTATAAAGATAAAATTCAAATACATTACTGAGTTTAATTAAAATTCAAATACATTACTGAGTTTAATCCTTCCAATAATTTATAAAATAAGTGTCATTAGTTATCTTTTTAATCTGAGGTCTCTCTTTGGAATCCCGTTCCCACTTTAGAAAAAAAGGGCCAGAGTCAGGAGTTGGTGATTCAGGGAACAGAGAACTAACTTGAATACTTGTTCTTTAAGAGTTGTGCTAGGTAGTTGCTGTGGATTAATTTGTGTCCTGCCTGCTTGCCACCCCCCAATTTATATGTTGAAGCCCTAAGCCCCAATGTGATTGTATTTAGACAAGGACCTACAAAGAGGTAATTAAGATTAAATGAGGTCATAAGGGTGGGGCCCTGACAATAGTATTACTATCCTTATAAGAAGAGACACCAGAGATCTTAAAGAACAGTTTTCTGTCTTTCCTCCTTCTTTCCTCTCTTCCTTTCTCCCTTCCTCCCCTTCTCTCCCTCTCCTCATCTCTCTCCACCATGTAAAGTTATAGTCAGAAGACAGTCATCTGCAAGCCAGGAAGAGAGCCAACATCGTGATCTTGGGACTTCCCAGCCTCCAGAACCACAGTAAATTTCTATTGTTGAAGCCACTCAGTCTATGATATTTTGTTATGGCAGCAAATTGCTGTCCCGCATGTGGATTGGTCTCATCTAATCAGTTGAAGCCCCGAGAAGAACAAAAGCCTGACAGCCCTGGGAGTAAGAAGGAACTCCTCCTTTCTAACTGCCTTGAGCTGGAGCATTGGTTTTTACCTGTCCTTAGGTTTCCTAAGGTCTCATGTTTGCTAGTATTGGTACTGGACTAGCTCTCTGGGTTTTAGGCCTTAAGATTAGGACTGGAGCTATACCAGCAGCTCTCCTGGCTCTCCAGCTTTCCAACTGCAAATCCTGGGACTAGTCAGCCTCCATAATTGAGTGAACCATTCCTTACAATACATATACACACACCCACACACATACACTTCCTACTGGTTCTGTGATTCTGTTTCTCTATAGACTTTTCTCTTTAAACCAAAGTTGCTTTAGGAAGTGTTCTAAAAACAGTCTAGTTATCTTTCTGTGAATCACTACTGTATTTTCTCAGGGAGATTTGCTTTTAATACCTATCTCTTTCTGGTATATAAGACATCAGTAAGCCAGTGGGAGATGACTTCTCAATATTTCTTTGTCTCATGAAAGCAGATGTGTACTTCGCTTTCCAGTCATACTGCTTCTCTAAGAAAGTGTTGATTACCCTGGAAAACATGAAACTCCTTAGGTGTCTGAAGATGTAGACAGAGCAGCAACCTTGAGGAGGCAGCTCTTCTCCCAGCAGACAGACCCAGTGGTTCAAAAGCACCTACATACAAGCCAAATGTTTCCATTTTCATGTCTTTGGGACAGACATTCCCAGTTCCTGTAATAGTTTCACCCACAGCATGTGTGGTCATTTAGTTGCCCTCAGGACACAGTCAGGGCTGTCCACGTTGCCCTTAGATTCGGTTCCAGGACTGAGGAGAGTCACACATGCAGTGGGCTCCACCCAGGGAGGTGACAGAGCTCCTTTATGGGCACGCTTTTGCTCTAGGACAACAGCTAAAGACAACTGGCATTTTGAAGGTCACCATTATCCTCTTTCAGTCCCCCAGATCATCTTTGTACAAAATATTAGTCACTCTTTGAATACTTCTGCTTTTGTTTGGGATTTGCTGATTTTATTTATTTATTTTTCTATCTTCCTTTTTTTCTTCCTCTTGAAGCTAAAAATGAAGCGGGAGACTGACTTATTTGCATTTCATAGCATGTTATGATCACTGATTCCAGCAGTCTTCCTCTTATTTCGTATTCAACTTATCTCTCATCCCCACTCCCTTTTCTCCCTACACAAAAGTTTGTTGTGAATGGTTAAACCCATGTGTCCTTGGAAAAAGTCTTATTTTTTATGTGTATTTTTAATTTACAGAAATGGTCTGATATTAATTCTATTTTCTTTTAATTTGCATATAACTGATGGCAATTTCTTTTGCCATGTCTTTTCCAATGTTTCCTTTCTCTGTGCCTTTGAACTCCTGAATAGAATCCTTATTGTCTATATTGCTTATTTGATTCATAATGTATTTGCCAGATATTGCCTTCCCTCCTAGCCAGAGTATAAGCTCCTAGAGGAGAGGAACCATAGTATTATTTCTCAGCCCCAAAACTGGTTTTCACATATTGCTTGATGCATTTATATAAAATGAATGAATGAAAACACCCACAGAAACTAAGTAAGTCAATTCGTGTTTCTACATTTTTTTCATCTGCAACATTTCTCCTTCTGAATCTGAAATTGGCCCACATGCTTCATGAAAACATTTATATTCTGCACATCTTCTAGGTAAACCCCCAAATGTGGCTCACTACTGCAGAACCATTGATGTCATCAGTGGCCTCATGCATGCAAATAGATGTTTCGAAAAGGAGGTCAGCTCTGAGAGCTCTCAAGAAAGGCCCACCAGATTTTGATGAGTGGGGCAGATGCTGCCAGATAGTCTGGGAAAAACCTTTAGGGGATAAATCAAAGGAAAGTTGAAGAGCAGCGGGAAGGAAAGGTGTCAAAGAGCTCAGATAAGTAAGTGGCGACATTTGGGTTGTTGCAGAGAGCAGGCAGTGTTGTGGACCTTAATATTCCACCACCTTTGTTAGAGAAAACAAAGGTTATTATACTGGAGAGTTCCAATGAGAAGCCAGTGCTCACCCCAGTGTGATACTGACCAGACCCAGGCATTGTCCCCACTCAGAAATGCTCCCAGAGAACAAAGGGAAGGATTATGGGAGCCAATATGTTTGCTGTTAAATGCTTGCACTGAAGCCAGAGCAACTCAGGGAATAAAAGTTCAGTTTGTTAACTGTGAGCCTCAATTCATCCAAAATTCAGGACATTATCATTTTTTTTCATTCCCATTATTCATTTGCTGTGTAATTCTGAAAACGTCCTTTTGCATCTGGGTCTCAGTGACCTACCCTGGGAAATGGGGGTACTGGAACTTACCATACCCCTACTTCTAAAGACACACTGGGAAAATTCACTGAAAAAATAAAAAGAAAGCTTCATCTTTTTAGTCCCCCAGAGACAATCTTGCATTACAAGTGATCACCTAGGTGATGATTCACGCCATTCGATCCTTGCTGTTCTGCATGCACTTCTCTTCCAGCTCGCCTTTGAAAGAAAACCAGCCAGTTAAAGCATGAGCTGGAACTCTCTCAGCTCTCAATGACCACAGAGTGAAATATAGCTCTCAGCATAGAAAATGTCCTTCCAGTGCTCCAATAAATAGCATTCGGTTTTCAGCCTCAGGGAATTCAGTATAACCTTAGTTACTCCTCACTATCATCACCATCCCTGCTTCCTTTGGGCAGCAGAAATGATTTATGGAGGGGAACAGCCATACCAAATTTTAATTAAGCACATAAAGAACCATTGCTTTTTTAAAGGGCACAACCCAAGAAAGATGACAGCTGAACTCCTATAGAACACTAAATACCTTTCCAATATTTTATCTTATCTTCTTGTTTTTCTTCAAGATGAGCTGAGAGGCTGAACCAATCAACTACCCCCACGTGTGAGCTCTACCCACCCAAAACTCTGGTTATTTGAAATATTGCTCCAGGGACCTGTGACTTCCTCCTTAATCCTATTGCTAATCAATTCTCTCTCTCTCTGTCTCTCTCATCTTTGCAATACAAGATCTTTGCTGCCATAGCAATAACAACCATGGCAATGCACAGGTAAACAATTTTCTATTTGAGTAAGTATACAGGAAATAAAAATAAATAGAGATGACACATGGACCAGATTCTCCTTAGTGTCCAAGTCACTGCCTTAAGATGAAGCTATTCTCAAATGATATAATTATACCACTTGACAAATTTGTGAGTCTTTATGTGTATTCCTTTCCTTGGGAGAAAAGTTGGAATTTACGGCAAGAGAATGAGCCAGTAGCCACACATCTTAGTAAATGGGACTTTATAAAATCTCAAGGCAGAAGTTATCTACATTCTGTAATGAGAAATACTTTCCTAAACTTATGGTTCTAGGGAAGAAATAGAGGAAAGAGAAAATAGGAGAAGGCAATGCTTGGCAATTTTGGAATTCAACTACCAAATAAGTAATGTATTATTAGTTACGTCTCAGCATGATAGACCCAGGTATGAGGCAGGGGGCAAGAAAATGCTCTATAAGTAAGAAGGCGGAAAGTATCTTGTATACACTTTTTATTTGGGCGATCTCTTTGAGACCAAAATATACCTGACAACCTCCTGGGACAGACATATTTGTTATGATGCTTATAATTTATTAAAAATTATATTATACTTATATACTTCAACATATATAACATAATATAATGCACAGGCCGGTTAGTGTAAAACTTGATTCTTTGACCAGTTGTTGGTCAAACCAAGAATTCACAGCCCAAGGGTGGTTACCTGTCACCATGTCAAAAAGGACTACAGTCCAGGGTCAATTGTTCTAGTGCTTCTGCTCTCTGTACTTGATCAGTAACCGGTGCTCTACTGATTAACAGACCAAATGTCAGGGGTTTTAATAATGGAAAATGGTAGCTGTTGACCAGTCCGATAAATGGTAAAAATGGCTAACTTTGCCTTCATTTTCAAATGCCTCTATGCTCAGCCAGCCCAAGGTCTGGATTAAAGTAAGGCAAGCCAAGAGCCTAGGGTGCAAAAATTAAGGAGATATTCACTTTCAGAGTCTTGCAAATGCAAGGTGAGTGGTAGCCTGAACATGCCTTGGTTGCCTTGCTCTAGTTCCCACTCGGGTCAGTTAAGAGTCTTTCCGATAGCTTGATGCTGACTCTAAGGCACTAAATTGTGTCTCTGGAATGTTTCTGTGTCTGCCACATTCGAACCCTTCAAGTAATGTGTGGCGAAAGCATTTGAAAAGACATAGATCTGGAACTTCATCAAGCCTAGGGGCCGATTTGTATGAACTGTTTTGTGCTTGCCTGCATGCATTTCCGTATGCTGGGGCAGGTTTTGGTACGATGTATCATATTTAATAAACACATAGTAAGGTTGTAGAGCTTGCTTGCATAAATTGGCAAGGAATAAGGCAACAGCTAGTTTCCACCTACCTCAAACTCTTTTGGTTTCTACTGTTGTTTACCAAAAGAAACCTAAAAGTTGTGCTTGATTAAAAGCTTCAGTTTTCCACAACAACATTTACTGCCATTGTTTAGTCAGACATTGGACAAACCAAAGTCACTCGAGCTCATTGGCTATGAGGTTCACTTCATCTCTATTATGCCCCTGACTTGGAATTAAAATCCAGGGCTTAACTGATTAAATGTGCTATTCATATTGACATTCTTCAACAAAAGAAAAATCAGAGGAAAATTAAAAGCAAACAAAAGTGGTTGGTTGGTACGGAGGATTCATTAACTCTTTTGCAGGTTCTGAATCTATGATAGACGTTAGACCCTCTCTGGCCTCAAAATCAATTCTACTTAGTGGAGAATAGAATTTTTGATAGATCGTGTTATATTGGTGGCCACAGAGAGTTGGGTCTTCCTAAAGCCAAACCAATGACTTAGCAAGGCTCAGATGTTAAAATGTTTCCTTCACTCTCTTTTCAGTCTGAGGAAGATTCCACTGAGTTGTGCCTCCTATGTGAAAATAAACTCTCTGCTCCATTCTTACACTCTCACCTAGTTTCCCTGTGACTAAAATGCAGTCTTTCAGTGGTGGTCAGGACCCCATAAGAGATGAACTTCTAGTCAGTCAAGGTTCAGCCTCTAATGGAAGTTAGTCATCTATTTAGAGAAGGAGTTAGGGGAAGCTTATAGCTATGGGCAGAAGAATCACCAACTTGGATACCTGCTGCTGTTTCCTGAGTGCTTAGCAGGGTGCTGCACTTCTCTGAGCTTCTTACATGTATTATTTTATTTAATCCGTATAACCCTCTGATATAGATATTGCATATTCCCACTTCACAGAAGAGGAAATAGAGGCACAGAGCAGCTGAGTAACTTGCCCAAAAGTTGCACAGCTAGTAAGCAGTGCAATCAGAATTTAGGCAGTCTGGCTCCAGAGCCCTCATGCCAAATGGATTCAATTTGCTTAATGCAGTAGTGTTTCTCTCGGCAGAAAGGAGCACTAACGAGCTGGACAGATAACACTAGTAGCAGTAGTGCTGACTTCTAACTAGCCCAACGAATTAGCCCACCATTTGTCACATTTATCTATAGAAAACTAGAGAGAAGATATAATTTCCATTCTTTATCATTAAATCTATATTTACCTTACGGAAATTATGCTAGCTGCTCATGGAAACAAAACAAAATAAAACAACCCACAAGGAAGGACAGAGGTGAAAATAACATCCTTGCTTTTCCTGGCTCTGTCACAAATCATCCTTTTCAGCTCAGCTCTGTGAGACCGAGGAGGAGGAATCTGTCGTCCACCCTCTTGAATCACTTAGACAATAATGACAAAACACTGAGAAGCGGAAGCCTGATTTGGAACAAAATAGATTTCTTTGTATTTTCAGATGTTAGATGCCATTCTAGGAAAATGTGATTTAGCCCATATTCCTGACACAGAAAAACAGGCCTTACTCTATCAGACTAAAGCCATGTACCTTTTCAGCCACACCCTGAAATCCTATTATAATAGTAAAAATAAGGCCACTGGCTGGTATCTTGATATGTCAGGACAAAAGACACAATGGCTGCAGTGAGGAAAAAAAGAGTGATTTCAGATAAATGAATTACTTTCTTTTTTTGTTTACATTTTGGGAAATTTATCAATTCATGCTTCGCTTTTCATATGCTTGTGAAAGTACTAACTGACTTTAAATTTCAGTGATGGAATGTAAGATGATGTGGCTGATTAAAGAAAACCGCAGTGTATGACACTCTTCCCATTAAGAGGAGGAATCTACATCTTCACCTTTTGGACCTGGGCAGACATTGTGACTGTTTTGACAAACAATACAATAGAAGTATCAGTGGGCCAATTTCCAGGTCAAACAGATCAGAAGCTTTTGATTTCTCTTCCTTGGAGCCTGTTAAGATTGAATGTGTCCTCCCCAAATTTATATGTTAAAGCCCTAATTCCCAATGTGATGCTATTTATGATTGGGACCTTTCCAAGATAATTAACTTTGGATGAATCAGGGGACTGATTAGATTAATTAGATTAAGAGTGGGATCTTCATGATGGAAATAGTGGCCTTATAACAAAAAGAAAGGAAAGAGATCTCTCTCTCTATGTACACACAAGGAAAGTCCATGTGAGCACTCAGTCAGAAGGCAGCCATTTACAAGCCAGGAAGAGGGCCCTCACCAAGATCCAGGTCTGCTAGTACCTTGATCGTGGATATCTCAGCCTCCAGAATTGCAAGCATTGTCTGTTGCTTGAACCATTCAATCTATTGGGATTTGTTATAGCATCCTGAGCTAAGACAGAGCCCTAAAACCACCATCTGTCTGTAGCCATAGGAGAGACTCTAAGTGAGGAATACCAGTCTAGTAAAGCCACAGATCCATGAAAGATACTGATATATTTCAGCATTATGTACTAAGTTTTGGGGTAGTTTATTATGTAGAAATAGATATCTCAAACAGATGGTAAATTCAGAAAGGACTGAAAAGATGAAAACACGGTGTCACACAATAATTGTAGGGCATTTAAAAATGACTTAAGATTTCTGAACCCTATTTCTCATCTGAAAAGCTCTAATTTTCTTATTTCCACTGAGGCTAATCTCACGAGCTATCTTGAGGATCAACCTAAAAATTAGATGATAAACTACAAAGCACTGATAAAAGACAAAAGTTATTCATATTTTTATTGACCAATACCTACTATAAATTGTAGTTGTTTGCAAAGACAGAAGTTGGGCTGGATTATTGGAAATACTAATAGAAACATTTAGAAACTAGTTAATTGTGATTTCCTGAACATATTGCTACAGAATTATATCATTTATCTCTGCCTTAAGAACCAATGTGCCTGGAAACTATGCCTCAAATTGATAAATTCACATATATAAAGCCCAGATCTGAATTCATGTTCTGTTTCTAGAAGATGCTAACACTGACATCAATGAATAAAAATGCTGACTGAGTATATGCTGTTATCTTTGGTGGTTTCAGGAAAGTTCTGCTGTCAACTACTGAAATTGTGAAATGCATGAGTGAAAATAGGGAGAAGTCAAATAGAGGTGATTTTTTTTTTTTTTGGTAATATCAAGTAAACAATACAGTAAACAGCAAACTAGCACTAAGTGAGACTGCTCTGCAATGATAATAGATGACTTGAGAGGACTACTCACAGTTGACGAAGCAGTTCTTTATTATTTTATCTTATTTCTTTGTCAGTTAAGATTATCCAACCACAAGCAACTCTTAGTAATGCAACACAAAGAATAATTTAATCTAGTGCATAGGCCAGCTCAAAGAAATGAAGGAAGTTGGAAAAATGGAGCCTGTGAAAGGAAAAGAATCAGTGTTGTCTGGGGTCTGGAAGTAGGAATGAGTGGCAAGTGAGTTCCCAAGCAAGAGGATCTGATTGGGGCTTTGGGTCACATGCTACCCTTGGCCTGTGGAGTACATGGTACCTGACTGACAGTTCCACCAATACTTCTTATAATCATGGAGCACACTCTGGGATGAGGACTGGTGTGCAAATTATGCTTTACGTGCTCCTGGAAGAAACCTAAGAAGGATGTGGAGAGGAAGGACAGCAAGGAGGAGGAAATCAACCAGGAGAATTATGTCCAGGGTGGCTTCACCTTATCCAGAGTGCAAGTGGAATGAACCTCAGAGTGATCTCAACAGGCTTTTATAGTGCTGTCTCCACTGTCATTGGTTATAAACTTTCTCTGGAGAGGGAAATTGTAAATGCCTGGGCACGGTCCTCTCTTTGGTCCTGCAAGGCAGAGTGTGCTGGTAGAATGAATAGATCAAGGGCAGTCCTCCAGAAAGAGCTGCACAAGGGGGCATGTGGTGGAGCACAAAAAAGAGTGAAATATGATCTGAGGAATTCTGGGGATATATTTCTTCAAAGGGAAATTGAAACACATGGGGTGGATGCTGGGCAAATAAAAACAATAAAATGTCCATTGTAATATTTAAAATACTTTGTGAGATTATAATCTTTATTACCACAATTTTTAAAAAAGTTAATTATTTTTTTATGGTGACATTGCTTATGAAATCTAATAAGTTTCAGCTGTACACTTCAACAGTAAGGCGTATATATATATTTACACTGTGCGTTCACCTCCCATAGTTAGATTTCTTTCTGTCATCACATATTTGACCCCCTTTACCCTGTCTACCTCTCCTCTCCCCCTACACCCTCTGGTAACCACTAGTCTATTGTCCATGATCATGAGTCTCTGTTTGTTTGTCTTGTTCATTTGTTGCTTTTAGGTTTATATTCCACATATAAGTGGTATCATATGATTTTCAACTTTTTCTGTCTGGCTTCTTTCGCTTAGCGTGATTATCTTGAGGTCTACCAGGTTACCTCAGTTTTTAAGCCAGGGAAGTTAAGTACTATCACTGATCTAGTGGTGAGATCAGAACCAGTGAGTTTTTTTTTTCACCATATCCTAAAACAACTAGCTTGGCTGATCTGTATATTTAATTTGTTGTTATTTGCAGAAATATCTAGTTGTTTTGGCCGAGGGCGGTCAAGGCTGTGTTGTAGTGTGACACTGCTGTGTTCTTACACATGGTCCAATTAACAGATTCCCCTAAGGAGCTTCCCAAACTTCCACCCACCTATAGGCTTTTTGGCTCTTGTACTGCAAGGATGAAAATAGAGTACCAGGTAGAATTCAAGAAGCTGTTTCTTAGAGTGAGGCATAGATCTTGCCAGGAGAGGCAGATAATTATGGCTGTATGAGAAGGAAAATATGTATCATTCTTTCACCCTTCTTGAAACAAATGGTAGTACACTTTTTCCATTTTTAAAAATTTAGATATAATTGACATATAGCATTATATTAGTTTGAGATGTACAACATAATGATTCAACATATGTATATATTGCAAAAGGACCACCACACTTTTTAGTTAACATCTATTGCTGTAGTTACAAATGCTTTTTCTCATAAGAACTTTTAAGATTTACTCTCAGCAACTTTAAAATAACCAATACGGTATTATTAACTATAGTCACCATGTTATACATTACATCCCTAGGACTTATTTATTTTATAAGTGGAAGTTTGTATCTTTTGGCTAAGGGAAAATTTTGATTCCTTAGCAAATTGATGGCAGGAGGGAAGCAAAGTTTTGGAACAGATGACCACAATTTCAAATGGTTGTTTTAGTGTGGAAAACAAGTACATGCAAATGAGGATGCATAATCGTAACACCACATTCTTAGCAAGGTTAAATACATTTTAAGGATGGAGAAGAGCAAAAGGGAAAAATTAACCTTGAGAGTTCCATGTCCTAACAAAGTGAGCCTAACACTTTACTCTCATTTAAGAAATTCTGGGAAAGCAGGCTCACAGGAGAGTGCTTAGGGAATGAAATGAAACAGAACTTCCCAAACAAAAGGAAGAGTCATATTATATTCTTCCCATAGATCCCACATATTTGCTGGCAGAACTGGCTACATAATTTGCTGGGCTCAGTGCAAAATGAGAATGTAGGGTGGAGTGCTTTATTCAAAAAGAAGGAAAAATATTGTTAAAAGCACTAAAGTGTAACCCCTTTTTCTTTCTTCTGAGGACTCTATCTTGTTGTTTTTCTTTGCTACTTAAGGTTGTACTTCCTAAGGCATTGGAGCACTAGCTAGGTGAGTGCACACCTTCATAGGCACCCGAGACTTCTCCGCTATGATCCAGAGCTTCCTTTCCTGCCAGTCAGTTGCTGGAACAATATATGGTGCTCTAGTTAGGGGCTGGCAAAACAATGAACCCTTCCCAACCTACAACAGAGGGACAACCCCCAAGAGATTGTAACTTCAGCCCCAGGAAGCACTACTATGTGAATCAGGGATTGATGAAAAGTTCTCTTCTGCCAAGTCTTCTGCCTAAGGCACCATGGAACCACTATCCTAGAGTGGGAAAATCACTGGCCCACTTAGAGATGCCATTGGGTATTCATATCCAATCCCGATCCTCTGTATCTGTACCCAAATATTCCTTGTAGGGACAGGTCAGCAATGGTTGCTAGGTAGGGTTAAGAAAAGGGAGGTTGGCAGGGCACCAAGGGCAGAGGAGTGGGCAACTGAGAACCTGTCCTGGGAAAATGAGGAGGTGGAAAATCCAAGTTCCTGGGATTTTCTCCTATTGCCTCACTATATTTACTTACAACCTCAAATTTATAAATAAATTATTAAAAATTTCAAAATAGCGATTGTAGAGCAATAATGCCCAAGTATGGGACCCTTCTGAGGGTGGGGCTCTGTGGGACTGCACTGGTTGAAGCCATGTATGCAGGAAGAGATAATCATGACTCGGTCTCTGTGAGCAGCTGAGGAAACCACTCTGTGACCTGCTGAAGATTAGGAGTGAAGTTACAGGTCAGACAAGGACCGAATTAGTACACATAATAGAAACATAAATAAATCTTAACTGTACGGAACAGGAAATAAAATCTCTCTCCACTTACTTGCTGCAAATGCATGATTTGAATTTGTCCTCCATCACTCGCCCTATAAGTCATCCTTGTTTCTGTCCTGGGGGCTCCAAGCCAGGGTTCATAGAGGGGATCTCCTAGGGTCCCTGACCATTACTCTCTGTGGTCTCTTCCATCATGCTGGTAAATCCAAAGTTGGGAAGTCCTCTCAATTTCATTTCTCCTGCTCTTTATCTTATAAAAATCTCTCTTAAAGTTTCTTGCATGTGCATAACATCATTTCATGATCTTCTCCTGTTTTTATATTTGTCTTATTATTTCAGTAAGAATTACAGAAAGAAAGTTGTCAAATACAAGAAAACAGATTGGTTTTTGTAACTGGGAGTTTGTGGTTTCCTCTTTTTTTTGGTCTCTAATTGAGCCCCAACAAAAGGACCAGGTCTCTGTCCACTTGTACCTGACCATCTCTTGCCCCTGATTAGTTCAAGTTTGTTAATAAAAATCTTTAAAAAAATATCTGGAGAGATAGAGGGGAAAAAGTGGTGGCCAAGTGACAACTGAATTGAAATCTAATCCTACGTGTAATCCCTTTCCAAGCCAAGCTGGGTTAGACATATAAACCAGTTAGATTCCTTTTGTGCCTTTTTCAGTGTTGGCTTAAAAGTCATAATAAATTAATGTTGAGTGACCTTCTTGATTAGTGTTGATATCCATTCTCCTCTATAATCATCCTCTTTGACCATTTAAAAGGAAATTTAGAGAAAGTATTAGCATATTCTTCTAGAAATCCAGTCAAGACATTTACTCATCCATTCATTTATTCTTGTATTCATTTGTTAATTTATTTAGCAAATATTTGTTAGGGACTTTTATGGGCTGTGTTGTGCCCTCCCCCACGTCCAATTCATACTTGAAGTCCTAACCTCCAATACCTGAAAATGTGACTGTATTTGGAGATAGGGTCTATAAAGAGGCAATTAAGTGAAAATTAGATAGAGTGAGGCCTAATTCAATATGACTGATGTCCTTATAAGAAGAGGAAATTTAGACAAATATGTATGAAAGAAGATTGTATAATGACAGAGAGAAGGCCACTATCACTAAGCCAAGGAGATAGGCCTTAGAAGAAACCGACCCTGTTAATACCTTGTTCTTCGACTTACAAGCCTTTGGAACTGTAAGGAAATAAATTTCTGTTGTTTAAGCCACCAATCTGTGGGACTTTGCTATAGCAGCCCTAGAAAACTCATAGGGACTTACTGTGTAACAGGGATGGTTTGATGTGCTGGAGTTCAAGATGAATAGAGCCCTGTCTTTTGGTATATACATTCTATTGGGAAGAGAATTGAACAAGTTTATTTTTAGAGATTAATAATTGCAATAAATAATATAAAGTAATTAAAATGATGGATATAAAGAAGGGGATGAGCAGCTACTTAATACTGGCTGAGTCTGAAAAACAGCTCTGAAGAGGAAACCTTGAGCTGATGGCTGAATCTCACAACGTATGTTGTCCCTTTTATAGTACCAGATCCTAGTGAAGTAGATTTTAGTGCGAATGCTCAGTGCAAGTCCTTTAAATGGGTAATCATCAGCTTCATTTTCTTGAGAGCTATAGTGATGGCCATCAAGAATATCAGAGAATCTAGAGACTGGAATGGCGCTCGAACAGTTGTCTTGCTTAGACAGACTCAATGCATTCTGTCTATATTTTCCTTCAAGTTCTCTTTGTATATATACAATTACCACAGTCAAGACTTTTTTTTCTAGAAAGTATTAACCTCCAAAACTCTGTACTGCAAATTTCTTCTCTTTTATGTCATGCTCAGGAAGGTAGCAGTTTACATATGTCACATCCTGTCCCTTTTTCAGTAGTAATCAACTGCAAGTTGTGGGTATGTATCAGAACTAGCCAGGGAGATTTTTCAGACACATCTGTCCAGGTCCCACCTGATTTACTGGGGAGAAGGAACATGTGATCAGTGAGAATTATCCTTAGGTATTTCGGATGGATTTTCTTCTCCCACCCACCTCCAATCCCACTGTGAAACAAATTGTTATGACTTCCATATTTGCCTTCTAAATTCTGCTTTATCTGTACTGGAGCAGACAACCTCAGTTACTTAGATCTCTTCTCAGAAGGTCGTATATATGAATATATGAACTGGATCTCATGGATACAGAGAAAGGGGGGCAGGGCTTTTAAAGAACTTTGGTAAAAATCACAGAGGCTAAGAGTAAGAAATGCAATATTGTATTATTCAAAAGGATAACCTGAACATATTAAGATTAAGGGTCCTCAACAACTGCTTGTGAATTCTTGTCCTGGACTTACCTTTATCTCACTTCTCAACACTCAGTCATCTCCAGGTGTCCCCCATAATCACACAACCCCATATTGTCTAGCCTTTTCCAATAAAAGGCTAATCAGCTAATTTTGTTTGCAAATGTTCTTGAGGGAAAACCCCTGTCCAATCGTTTAGATGCTTGCGTTTCTCTCTTCTCTCCTCCCGGGTACCTTTTCTACCCCATCCTAGGTGATCTGTCCTCTACTTCAGCCACAACAGGAAACCTGGCTTTGTTCTCACTCTTTTCTGACATATTTTCTGATGTCTCCAACTTGGACAATCCAGCTGGTTCCTGACACTCTTGGCATTGGATAGGGGAAATGTAAGTTTAGTGCAAATAATTAAGTTGGAGGTAAGGGGAGTCTTCTTATTAGAAGGAGCTGGGGCTCTATCTTAGTGTTTATTTTCTATCCAAGCAGAAAATTATGACTTAACAGTGTCACCAAACAAGTATAACCAGGACTTAATGCTTTTCAATTCGCATAGCTTATGAAATACACTTTCAAATGTTATAAGTTACCCATTTTTTTTTTTCCATCTAAGGCTTAGTGACGTTATTCTTGGATTGTGAGGCATGCATAGGCCCTCTCTCTATTGCTGGCTTGAAGAAATGTTTCTGCTGCCCCTATTGCCTTCTCTACGTATTAAATGGTGCTTCTTCCCATTGCTTCTACCCTAGTCTGCCCCTATTGATACATATAAGAACTAAGCCAGATATATGTTACTCAGTTTAGAACTCATTGGTAATTACCATTACTGTCCCTGGGGCTGCTGCTTAGGACTGATATTCATCTCTCATTCTTGCAAGTTTGTCTAAACTTTTCCTTCATTTGTCTCGTTTCCTCATCCATGCCAGATGCCTTGCAGACAGGATTGGACAGTGGAGTAGAAGCCATATCTGGTATTATCTTGGTTCTACAACAGCCTGAATGCCCTTGATTCCACTTATAGAGCTTCTCACCCACCCACGCACCCCACTTTCTATAGAAGGGAAACCTACCTTTTTCAAATGAAATCTCATGTACAGAGGCTCTAACAAATGAAATAGCAACAACAGTCTAGGGCTTAGCTGTCCCTCACTCACACCTCCAACCTCTGGAAAGCATCAGAACAGAGGTTAGAAATCAATGATTAGGCCAAAGTTTTCATTTCACAAACAAAGAAAATGACAGTCTTGGTAGCTTACTCAAAATCACAGAGCTTATAAGTTAGAGAGCTAGGTCTTCCAATTCCAAATTCAGGGGTCTTATTTACTCAGGTACAAGTAAAGGACAACGGTGGGGTAAATAAAGTAAAATGAGTTCGTAAAAGCTCAAAAATGAAATGTCCATAGCTACTTAATTGTGATGGTCTCAATCCACTATTTTTAACTCCTGTTCTTAAAAGTATGATTAGGGAAGGCTGCAGGCATTAGTTTGAATCATGACTTTGCCTCTAACTGACTTGAATTGAGGATATTTGAGACTTAGTTTATTTATATGTAAAATGGGGATGATAACATCTGTGTCACGAAGTTTTCTGTGAAGATTAAATAACATAAGCAGGCACAGAGCTTGATCTTAAAAATGTAGAAACTGCCTGTTTCCTTAAGAAAGTCACTAGTGAGGGGATCCCTTGGGGAATGCAAGTACCTCAGGCTTCATTGCTGTCCTGCCCCCAGGCCATGTCCTGACCTCTTGATAAGATTACTGCTCAGGACTCTGCCCTCTGTTGTAGGGGGTCACTGTAGCTGGTATTGGTGGAGGGCTTTTAATAAGCAAGCACAATGAGACAGAGATTTAATCAACTGCCTGGATTCAAAGAGGTAAGCCAGAAGAGCCCGCATGTTCAACAAGGTAAGAATGATAAACAGCTTTTAATAAAAAAGGAATATTTCACGGCACACAATTTCTTTAAACTTCCTGACATCTCTCTGGTCTGCTGATGTAGCAATCACATTATAAGCAGAGGTAGAAAGAGTGAGTTTAGTTTAAAGTGTCATCCAAAAAATTGAGGATTTAGGAGAACAAAAATGCTTCTACTATGTCTCGATCAGACAGCTTCCCCATGATCATCTGGTCAGAGATCCGAAGACCCATTCTTACCAAAGCAAAGAACTGGGTGGATAGGTGCGACTTTAGATATGCAAAAGAGCAAACACAAAGTGTGTGTGTGTGTGTGTGTGTGTGTGTGTGTGTGTGTGTGTGTGTGTGTTTGTATATGTGCAGGTATGTGAATGTGCAATCTCAGATAGTAAGTAAATCAATGTGGCTTATGGTGACCACAGTAAAAAAAGTAAAAACGGTAAAACATTCTGATCCTATGTAGATGATATTTTCTTCTCTTGATAGAGAAAAATAGTAGGCCATGATATTTTTTCTTTTAATTAAGGTAATTATTAGCACAGGAAGAGAAGATACATAGATTCCAAACACTAAGGGAAAATAGAAGAAAACTTCAGAAAACCACCAAAAGATGAGAAAAGAAAAAAAATTAGTAAAAGTTGTCAATACACAATGATGCACTAAACATATAAAACAAACAAACAAACAAATAAAAGATTAAAAATGAGTATAGATAAAGAGCAAAAATAAATGAATGAGACTATATCAAACTAAAAAGCTTCTGCACAGCAAAAGAAACCATCGACAAGGTAAAGAGACAACCATTCGAATGGGAAAATATATTTGCAAGCAACACCTCAGATAAGGGCCTAATATCCAAAATATACAAAGAACTCATACAACTTGATAACAACAACAAAAAATCCAATTAAAAAATGGGCAGAAGACCTGAACAAACACTTCTCCCTAGAAGACATACAAATGGCCAAAAGGCATATGAAGGATGCTCGATATTGCTAGCTATTAGGGAAGTGCAAATCAAAACCACAATGGGATACCATCTCACACCTACTAGAATAGCTATAATCAACAGGACAGGTAATATCAAGTGTTGGAGAGGATATGTAGAAAAAGGAACTCTCATACACTGCTGGTGGGACTGCAAATTGGTACAGCCACTATGGAAAACAGTATGGAAGTTCCTCAAAAAACTAAGAATGGATCTACCATATGATCCAGCAATCCCTCTACTGGCTATTTACCCCAAAGACTTGAAACATATATCCGAAAAGATATATGCACACCAATGTTCATAGCAGCATTATTCACGGTGGCCAGGACATGTCCTATGATAGATGACTGGATGAAGAAAATGTAGTATATATATATACAATGGAATATTACTCAGTTATAAGAAGAGATGAAATATTGCCATTTGCAACAACATGTGTGGATCCTGAGATAATCACACTAAGTGAAATAAGCCAGACAGAAAAAGTTGAAAACCACATGATATCACTTACATGTGGGATATAAACCTAAAAGCAACAAATAAACATGACAAAAACCAGAGACTCATGGACATGGACAGTAGACTACTGGTTATCAGGGGGAAGGAGGGGAGGAGGGAAGTAGATGGGGTAAAAAGGGTAAAATATGTGGTGACAAAAAGAAATCTAATTATGGGTAGTGACCATACAATGCAATATATACATATATATATAAAACTTATTATTAAATTGTACACTTGAAACTTACTGGATTTTGTTAACCAATGTCACTATAATAAACAAAATTTTTTAAAAAATGGATGTAGATAGATATTCAGGTAAATCAGATGGAAAAAGAAAAAAAAAAGAAGAAGAAAGGAAAGGTGGCAATATTAATGCCATACAAAATAGAAATCAGGTAAAAATATTACTTTGGACAAAAGAATTTACCTTTAATTAGTGAAGAGTATGATTTACAATAAATGTATAATATTCATTTTGCTTTTATACATCTAATACAACGGCATTGAATATAAAGGAAAAACTGTTAGAAAAATAAAGAAAATTCAGCAAAACCATAATATCAAGAAGATATTTTAGCACAACTGTTTCAACCTTGGATAGCTCAAGCAGACTGAATTGATGAGATAAACCTACAAACAAGAAATACATAAACAAGGATGCAGAGGATTTACTCATTTTTACATTGATGTATTAATACATTCTCTTCTCTCTTCCTAGAACCCTTCCCAGATATCTGGATAGCTCATTCACTCACCTCCTTTAAATCTTTATCCTGACCCAACCTTCCTCTTTACTTTTCTAAACAATGAACTACCTCCTGCTCTGATGCTCTCTATCCCCACTTCTCTGCTTCTTTCTTCCTTAGCGTTATTCATCATTTAACATACAATATGTTTTCCTCATTATTATTTTTTTGTTGTCTGCCCCAGGTGACAAATAAAATTCTTGGAAGGAAGGGATTTTTATACAGTATGTTCACTGTTGGGCCCCTTAAAACAATGCCTTACATGTAGCATGAGCTCAATAAATATTTGTTAAGAAAATAAAATTTGATTTTATATGCCCTCAGATTTATGGATGAACACGTGCTAGGTAATACATAATATCTTAATATAATCTAAACATTATAAAATGTTTAGCTGTCTTTTAAATAACAACACAATAACATTAGAATAATATCAGACAAAAATACAACTTTAAGATTTTTTTCTTAAAATAGACCTTTCCCCCTGCCCTCCAAAATTCATATGGAACCTACATTAGTTTAGGTTTCCCCAGAAACAGACCCTATGAAAAGGTATTCTTTATGTGGTTCAGGAGGCACCATTAGTAGAGTGGAAAATGATGAAGGAAAGTGAAAGCCACCAATAAAGTCTAAATCGTTAACCTGGCTGAAGGGCTTGGTCATGGGTGCTGACACCCACAAGGAAATCTCAGGAAAACCTTATCCCACCCAAGAAGCAAGGAAGTTAGGATATTTTTATACCAATTCCCATCAGCCATTGGTAGAGGGCTGCTCCCAAGGATATTAGTTTGTCCAGCACTTCCAGCTTACTTCAGATACTTCCACAGATACAGATGGTGTCAATTGAAAGCCTACTAAAATGACAGAGTCTGGGGAAAAATGTTTGGGCACTGCTAATTTATGTTATAGAACCCAACACTATCCAAGTTTTATCCCTCAAAATGGGAGTTTTGAGAGCATTCAGAAACTCTATCCTCAATAATTCATGATAAACAGCAATAGCTTTGAGGCATCCCCAAGTGACATTAGAGAGTAGAGATCTTAACATGTGGGAAAAAGATTGGAGAAAAACAGGGCTGACACTGCAATGCCACATGAGATTGGTTCATGTGTTTGACACCTACTTGGGGCTCCTGGAAATATTGGAAGAAACTTGGAAGAGATTGCTGAGAACCTGTTATTATAGGAGGTGGCAGTTAAGCCAGAATACTTTGCTGAGTAACATAAAAAAAGAATCAAGTAAACTTTAAGCACAATACTAGTTCAGAAACAGACAGATGGTTCAATGAAACAGATTAGAGTTCAGAAATAGAGTCAAATCTTGTAATGACTTTGTTAAATTACATTTGTTAAGTGGAGCACAGGGTGCCAGATGGTGAGCCCTTGGTTCAATAAAAGACCACAAGAGAAATTGAAATAGAGTTTATTACTCACAGGTCCTGGAGCAAGTACATGGAACAACTCGAGGGACCAATTGGCTTGTCAAGTCAGGGTGAAGGCAGAGAGAGAATGATGGGACCTGGGGCACATGCCATTATGAGGGTCTTTGGGCGGAGTGCTTTGGGATTCCTGGGCTAAGGCCAGGTTAGTTATGTCAAACCAAAAAGAAGGAATTTTGGTAAGCCATATGGAAGTTTTATCTAAGAGGTAAATAAGGGGAGGGCCTTGTGTGGGCAGGGAGAGTATTTGTCAAAAGGGCTGTTGGGGAAATCATTTCAGTAATTTACATTTGCTTGTGACTCTGAGGGCTGTTATTTAGGGCATGTGCTTGCATGGGGGGCGGTGTCAGCAGGCCACATGGCCATGTAAAATGGAAGTCAAGGCAGCAATACTATGGAGTAGCTTAGTTAAACCAGCAACAAGCCTACGTGAAAATTTTGTGACATTTCTAATCAGTGACTAAACAAAGGATTGCTCAACAAGTTGTGATTGGAGTACTACCTCATTAAAAAAAAAAATCCCTAAATTATAATTAAATCAAGATAAATGAAACACATATAAGAACATTAAAATATGAATTATTTAGTATGGGGAAATATCATATATCTTAGCTATGGAAGGAAGGACTTTCTATTTAGAAAGTATTTCAAATAAAATCCATAGATTTGACTACATACAAAAAATTTCATGTGGCCAAAAAAATCAATAATAATATATTAAAGGATGATTAAAAATTATGAAAAATATTGCAGTATACTTGACAAACTAATATCAGTAACCTTAATATTTAAAAAAAAAAAAGCTGTTACAAAGTATTATGAATAAATGAACATCTATTGGAAATGGGCAAAAATTAGGCAATTCAAAAGAGAAGTTTTATACCTAATAAACTTATTAAGTCAATAATAATTGAAGCAATTGGAACTAAAACAAGAATTCTATACTTTTAAAGGTACAGAAATAGCAACTTATAAAGGTAGTAATGTGGTGAGCACGTTGATTAAAAGGTACATTCTCATATATTTCTGGTGGAAATGGAAATTAACATTTGACCCAGAAAATGTACTTCAAGGAATTCACCCCAAGAAACATATTGTGAATATACACAAAGATTTTCACAAAAGATATTTTTTTTAATGGAAACACTGCAGAGCTAACATGCAGAATTTGCATAATTCATCATATAAAGCCAAAAAGTACCTTAATCTTTGTTTCCCCTTTATTTTAAAAATGTGTCTGTTTCATTCTTTGCCCCGAATAAAACATTGGAAAGTACTGTGAGATTTTAGCTCATGCTGATTATAAAAATTCTGTGTTCATTTTAAGTCACAAGAAAATTTCAACACAGCAATGAGGATATGTTGTGTTATATTGTAATCCAAGCTTTAATTTGTTCTGAAGTTAAGTCATCTCCTCCCCCAGCTAGGGTCTCATGAAGTTGGAAGGCTAAGGAAGGAGAACATGGTCCATTTTCCCTTCTTTCTAGCCACTATGGCTTCTGACCCTATGTGGAGAGCAGACTGCAAGCTGACAAGGTCCTTGCAATCTGTGAGGACAGCCAAGGGTTGCTTCGCCTCAACAAACCCTCCTAAGAATGGGGAGGTATGAACTGTTCAGGAAACAATACGGTGTTTCTCCGAGACAGGGAAGTACACTTACAGCTGCGAACAGACAGAACGGCAAAAGTTCATAATAGAATGTGGGTTAGATGATTGTGCCAAAGATGATCTTATCCTAGCTAGCAATTATATGCTCCTGTATAAAAGCAGCTTGCAAAGATAAAACTGTGCCACTACTCCATCATTAGTGGATAGTGGTCCTCCTAATCCCACCTTTGTCTTTTTCTTTCTTTTTGGCATCTCCCACTGTTTCCACTCAGGTATCAAGCAGGCTGCGCTGGACATGGCAACCCTATAAAGTTAAAGTGGGAATAGGCGATAAAATAAAAGGGCAGGAAAATTCTCAATCGATTTTCACTACTGTAAATTTTCTTGACACTGTCTGGGCCTGGCAGATGTTTAAGTTCACATCTTCTCCTCAATATTTTCATGAGTTCCCAAAGTAACCAGTGAGAAAATTTATCTGTATGTTTTATGATGTATTGGTTTATTTTTATGTGTTTAGTTATTCCCACATCAGCTCACACAAGCTAGAGCCTTTTGTCTGGAGTCTCGGTGGCCCTTCAGTTGGTCTTCTTGGACAGAATGTAGCTTCTAGCCAGTTCTCGTGGACGTAGACCATGTACACTATCATTCTTTGTCCCAACACAGCCTGGAAGTACTACTCTTGAAATACAACCATCGTTCCGGTGCTCATGCCTTTGGTCAACTGAACTCTGAATTTTAGAGTTTGTAGATAAGTGCCAGCCCTAGTTTACTTTGTCCTCCCTGCTTCAGGAAAATGACTCACCCCTCCAGTTTGCCCCACTGGAGCCCTTCTTTCTCTATATGAAGTAAAGGGAGAGATGCTCCCATCTCTCCCCTTTGGGGTGGGTTCCCAGAGCACAGCTCTCTCCAGGAAAAGAGTCTGGTTGCTGATTCTACACATAAGGAGTTTGGAAGTCACTGGTCCATCCTAATAATAAGTAAAAAACTGAACAGACTGAAAATGCAACGATTTTTCTTGGATCCGTAGGAGAGGTGGGATGCTGGACAAACTGCTGTCCCTAAGACTGAAGAGACAGATAGGTAATACAAAAGTAACTGCTTACTAGAGCAGAGACTTATATTTGAAAATTACCGTGGGAACCAGTGCCTGGGTAGGAAAATTTGAACTGTAATTGATAAATTGCTTATTGTGCAAAGCTCAGTGTGGACAAGCTGAGAGCTAAACACTCCAGGGGGACCCAGTCATACCAAGAAAAGCACACTTCTATAAGTGTTACCTATAGAAGCATAGAAGCTCTAATCATAGGACTATAGAAAGCTTCTGCTGCCCCCACACCTTACCACCACATTATTAAAGGGTTATTTATAGCAGTTCCTTTTATTGGATCTATCATATGCAACTATCAAGACAAATTGCAAGGCTTACTAAACCACAGAAAAACGCAGTTTGAAGAGAGAACAAACCTCAGAATCAGATGTGGCAGGGATGGATTTTGTAATTAGCATGCAGGAAATTAAAAAAAAATAAACTGATTTATGTGCTAAGTGCTCTAATATATGAAGTAGATGGCATGTGAGAAAATATGGGCAATGTAAGCAGATAGATGGAAATCCTACAAAAGAATAAAAAAATGCTAAAGATCAAGAAACACTGTGATAGAATGAAGAATAACATTGATAGTCTTATTAGAGTGAATAACGCAGCTAAAGAATCACTGAGTTTCAGGATTTATCAATAGAAACCTCCCAAACTGAAAAAACAAAACAAAACAAAAAACACCAAAGACTGAAAAAACAACATAATATCCAAGGACTGTGAGGCAACTATGTGTAACATAGATGTAACAAAGGTGTAACATACACCTAATGATAATATCAGCAGGAGAAGAAAGAGAAAGAAACAAAAAAACTATTTTGGAAGAAGTATTGTTGTTAAAATGTCTGCACTACCCAAAGCAATTTACAAATTTAATCAAATACCTATCAAAATTCCAATGACATTTTTTCCACAGAAATAGAACAAACAACCTTAAAATTTGTGTGGAATCACAAAAGATCCTAAATAGCCAAAGCAATTTTGAGAAAAAAGAACAAAGCTGGACTATCTGATTTCAAATTATATTACAATGCTATAACAATCCAAACAGCATGGTATTGACACATAGATCAATAGAACAGAAGAGAGAGCACAGAAATAAACCCATGCATAGGCAGTTAATTAATTCACAGGCAAGGAGCCAAAAATACTTAGTAGGGGAAAGGACAGTCTTTTTAATAAATGGTGCTGGGAAAACTGAAGAATAAAATTCAAAAAAGAATAAAATTAGATGCATATTTTACACTATACAAAAAATAAACTCGAAATGTATTAAAGACTTAAATTTAAGATCTGAAACCATAAAACACCTAGAAGAAAACATAGAACGTAAGCTCTTTAACATTGATCTTGAAAATTTTTTTTTATTTGACTCCTAAAGCAAAGGCGATAGAAACAAAAATAAACAATTGAGATTATGTCTTCTGTACGGTAAAGAAAATCATCAACAAAATGAAAAGGCAACCTCAGGAATGGAAGAAAATATGTACAAGTTTATTTCTGATAAGAGGTTAATACCCAAAATATATAAAGAGCCTATACAATTTAATAGCAAAAGATCTGATTAAAAAATGGTCAGAAGAACTGAATAAACGTTTTTCCAAAGAAGACAAACAAATGGCCAACAGGTACATGAGACT
>NW_006430723.1:4780430-4804967 GCF_000325575.1 Pteropus alecto | reverse complement strand
AAAAAAAATACACTTTTACTTTTTTAAGCAAGAAAAAAGCTATCTTATAAGTCTTTTAATTTCCTCTTTCTCAGCTCTATTTATCTTTGATGTGAATGAGTAGTTCAAGAACATTTAAATACTTTGGACTCTCTGCTTTGAAACTCTTAAAAGAGGATCTGTTGCACAACTGACTTTGGTATCTGACACTTTTTTTGGTGGTTCAGACAAAATCGCCATTTTGTCATTCTCACATACTACAGACAAAAATTCATTGGTTGAAGTTTTATTAAGTCCATACAATAGAAAACCATGGAGTCATTAAACATGATGTTTTTAAAAGATCCATATAATGATATAGAGAAACCTCACAATATATTTTAAATGTTTTTATAGCTCAGGTTAAAATGCAATGTGTTCATTGATTCAAATTTTGTCTAAAATAATTATGAATATCAATTCATAAAAAAGACATTAAAGGTCTATTAAAAAAGGTTACAAAAGTTATCTCTGAGTGTTAAAATTACAGGTTACTTATTTTGTTATTTACCAATCTATAATTTATGCAATTTTTAGAATATAAGTTTCCTATGGAATAAATAAGCTAAAGATGTTTTAGCTAAACTAAAACAAAACAAAACAAAATAAAAAACAAAAAACAAAATGAAAAAACATTCTATTTTGTATCAGAAATTTGATATATCAAGTAGAGACCCAGCCTGGAAGTCTAAAGATGTTTTAGCTAAATGAAAAAGAATTGTTCTATTTTGTATCAAAATTTAATTTTTGGAGACAAAATGCGACATATCTAGTAGGGACCCAGACTGGAAGTCTTCACTTGCATTTATTTTAATTCAGTGAGTGACCATGGGCTATTCAGTCTGTGGCTCACTTGGTGATGTTAATTGAGCTAATCACCTAAGAGAGTTTCTATGGGCTTATTTCCTCATATTTAAATTAGCAGGGCTGAGTTCTTTCAAAAAAACTGATTGAGAATATCCAAAATTTCTTGAAATACCATTAAAAACTACGGGCTCAAACTAAAGAAATCAGTTGCCACACTTGTAAACAAGCTTATCAATACTCCAGAAATATTAACAATGTCCAGAAAAAGAAAAAAGATGAAAATATTAATGCAGAGAAATAAAAACAAGGAAAATTAAAATCCAAAACTCAGTGAGAATAAAATGGCAGGAGTAGGTTGTTGGTGAGCTATTCAAATCTCAGACTGGAAAATGTGGAATCCAGTGCCTGGGGTGGGGGTGTGTCTGTAAAACTGCTCTCAGGGATTCTGAGTGCTCAGCCCTTTCTCTCTTAATTGTACTATCTTGAAGCTGATCTCTGTGCTTTAGTCTTCATTTGTAAAATAGAGATGATAGTAATGCCTATCTCAAAGATTATCATGAGTCAACTTCTGTAAAATTTCTGGAACATTTCTTATACAAAATAAGTGCGATATCAGTGTTAGTTATTAGTACTAGCAGATTTTAGATGTGGTTGGTTGATAATGATACTTAATGCTGAGCAGCTAATAAGTTACTATAAGGGGATAAACAAGTAAATTGCTAAGAAGAAAAGCTAGTACCTTGATATCATGGTAGTGCTAAACCAACCGTGGAACCACCTGTCTTCATATGTTTTAGTATGTCAGCAACTGCCATCCCGATCCAAGTAAATGTTTCTCTGTCTGCTCCTTAAAGCAAAATGTATCTAATTTGCAAACAAAGAGAATGCCTGAAATACATTTCTAGAAATTAATGCAAATATATAATAACCTCGATAAATGTAAAAGGGTTAAATTTAACTATTAAAAATTCAGTAAAAACAATTCAGCCATCTGATAATAGAAAAGACAGACACAAGATAAAATTACACTGAAGTGATGAAAACAAATGAATGTAAAAAGAACATACGCATTTGCTGTTTAATGCATATTGTTTAATAAAAGAAACTAAAAGAATACAACTTAAATACATCTTTTTAAATATAACTACATAAAGTAGTAAGGCACTATATCAAGTGATCTCAGGCTCTTTTTTCTAAATTGTAAGTTTCTTGAGGGTAGGAACTGTGTTGGTCACTCCAGCCCCAATACTGTGTCTGACGCAATGGCAATAGACATTGGTGGTATCTCTCTTCTTGAGGCCAATCTGAGCTACAGACGTATTACACACTATATAGACATATGTTCGAATTATCAACTGTTTTTTGTTTCTGTTGTGTGTTTTTGTTTTTTGTCATGTTTTGTTTTTTGATTCATCAAAGTTTTCAATAGGGAGCTAATATAAAGGATGTTTAAAATTTTATTTATTTTTATTTTTAAATTTATTTTTATTTTTTATTTAATATTATTTTATATTAATTTCAGGTGTATAGCATAGTGTTTAGACATTGATATAATTTAAGGTTTTTTAAAAAAAAGTGTTTTTGTTTTTTGTCATGTTTTGTTTTTTGATTCATCAAAGTTTTCAATAGGGAGCTAATATAAAGGATGTTTAAAATTTTATTTATTTTTATTTTTAAATTTATTTTTATTTTTTATTTAATATTATTTTATATTAATTTCAGGTGTATAGCATAGTGTTTAGACATTTATATAATTTAAGGTTTTTAAAAAAAATTCTACTTTTTAAAATATCTGAGTGGGCACATAAACGAGAAAACTTCAGAAAGTTTCAGAAACAGATCTGAGATCTTGGGGAAAGCAAGGCAGGTGTTCATAGAGAATTATCATCAGAATTCCCTCTTAGTTGCCAAATGAGCCCTATTTTTAGCAGTCAAGTTGCCTTCATTAAGTGACTTGAGTAAGATTACCAACCTCATAATAAGGTTATTGTGAGTGTCCAAAAAGGTAATAGAGGCAAAGTCCTTAAAATAGGACCTAATGCATAATTGCCCTCAATAATGTTAGATATTATTATCATAAGCTATTGGAACCCAGTATGAATTCATTTAATACTTGACAGAATGAGTTTGGCCAGTTTTGATGGATGAGGAGGAAATCTATGGCATAACATATAATATGAGCTGGAGGAGGCTTATTGTAAATGGGAGGAGCAGAAAATATACCTGCTATTTGCCTGGCATGGAGATGGAGCCAAGGAGTGATGGAATGACATTGAAATGCAGCCTGAACTTCTTGCAACTTTTCCCTGATCATCTCTGTTAAGTTCCCGAGAAGGGGGAGACTTTAAGGCCTGTACGACCAGCCCTGGGGACATGGCCTCCTTCTTCACTGTCTGTTGTTGGCAGGAAAGGCAGAGAAGAGAGCACTTCAAAGAGCCAGACTTTGTGCCCAGAGCAGGAGATTTGAGCACTGCCTCCACCCACCATTTCTGTAGTCAGGCTGCGGGAGATCAAAAGCCATCCCCAGCTGCTCACCTCTCCACATACACATACCGTAGAGCTAATCATATTAGCCGCTTCATAAGAAATAAATTGTTATTTCCTCTCCACTTTGATTTCCCTCTTTTCTCTCCCTGTGTTATAGCCAGGAAACTGCTCTCTCTCGCTCAGTCTCTTCAGGAATTTTCTGTTTGCTTTATCTGTTATGTCACAAAGCTCTTTTGCTGGGATTTGAGACACCCTTTGTGCGTAGTAGGAGTAAGCCACCTCTTGGAACCATGGATTCTGGATATAGACATGCTCTTATAACTCATACACAGGCCACCCCTCTCATGGCTTTGTTATCATGATGTTGTAATAATGATAATAATAAAAGCCTAACAGTCAGAATAACTGAAGAAGCAATTTATTTCTTACTAGAATAGCCAAAAGAAGAATGTGTGTATCAGCCACAGATGCTGAGTATCTTGAACTCAAAAGTGTAGATTTTAAGGCTACATCCTCAGAAATACCAATTCTTAGGTTTGTTAGAGGGGAATGAGAGTGCACATTTTACCAGTTACCCAAGATGACACTGCTGCAGGTGTCCTGAGGATCATCACCCTTGGAAAACCTTTCAGTTCAGAGCAAAGCACAAATGAGCAAAGCATAGGAGGATGAAATGGTAGAACATATGCAGGAAATGGCACAGTAGAATTTTGCTAGGAGGTAAAGATCTCGAAGGCTTCTGGGCAAGTCTCTTCTCTAGGTCACTAGGAGCGTTGCTGACGACTAAGGCTGAGATCTGTAGCTGGTGAATGTGGTATTGCTTCCCTCACTTTGGTTAGGCTCAGCAGTTCTTGCATGACGACTTGGGCCCGCTTCTGCCTGGAGCTGCAAAGGCCACCTCTCAGCTGTAATCTTCATTTAGCTCCTGGTTTAAGGTTGTCAATGTTTTATTGCCTTTGCTATGAGATTAATACATGCTTCTCAGGTGCTAAGGTTCTCAACTGGTATCCCCATGAAAGTATCCAGGAAGCCTGGATCCCTTTATGCCACATAAGAGCTGAAGGAACCTCAGGAGCACTGTCTTCTTGTCCTGAGCTGTCCAGCAGTTATTTGTAACATCACATGGATGAAGCCATAGTCAAGATGTATCTCTCTGAGGTGGCTTGAAATGCTCTCATTCTTCACACAAAAAAGTGAGTAACAAAACCCTACATAATGAGGTTTAAACTTATCTGGTTATTTCAGACATCTATTTCTGATGTGGGTAACTGTATTTCATCTGCCTGGCAGAAATCATTAGTCCAAGGAGTTGACTCATTAGGACCTTGGAATTTTTAGATGTATACCTATTGGGATATCAGAATAAGGGGTTCAATCTCTCTCACTGTTTCTCTGTCTCTTTGTTTCCCTATCTCTCTGTCTCTGTTACTCTCTCTCTCTCCTGGCAGTTGCTAACTTTGAATCTATTTTCACTATGTGAAAAGTTTCTTTTCAATAGGAAAAAAACAAGGTGGATATGCCAATTCGAGCTAAGTTTAGGGATAAGCAAAGATGACAGAGTGAAGAGATTACTAGGAATGTTGTAGCATAGACTTCTTGTATTGTTCATTTATGCTTCACTATTACTCTGTCTTGTCCCTGACTCTTCAAGGTAGTTTCTGGTTATTATTATATAATTAATAATCATATCTATCCATCTATCTATCTATCTATCTATCTATCTATCTATCTATCTATCTATCTATTATCTATTTATGTCATCTATATCATCTATACCTATATCATCTATATCTATAATATCTATATTGCTCTATCTACATCTATCTATCACCTATCATTTATCTATCATCTACCTCATCTACCTATGTATCTATCTTTCTATCATCTTTCTGTCTTTCTGTCTATCATCTAAGAGAAAGAGAGAAAAAGAGAGAGAGAGAGAGAGAGAGAGAGAGAGAGAGAGAATTGATTAATGGATAAACTAAATTCTTGCTGCTGCTCTTGTAGATGGTCCCAAGGTCATAATTGACATTTATAATATTCATTTTCTATTAACCTATTCTAGAATTCCCTTATCACCCTTATTCTCAGCCAGTATTTGAACTAGTTTTGGTTGCTTGTCCAGAATAATGCAGACCTTTATCCTTGAGAGCTCTGAGGTCCCTGTTAGGCTGTGATTATTTCAATTTCCCTTTTACAGTTGTTATTAAATAAGAAAACAGCAAGAGTTCTCCCAATACATTTCACATATTCCAGACATGCTCCTCTCTGCTCTATTATTGTCTAATTTCAATTCACCCTCACCTCCCTGGGTGGTGGAGGATACGATGACATTTTGGGCCATCTGATATTGATGCAGTTGTGTGCCATTGGCCTACTATGAGACAGCCTTTTAATTGTACTCTATTTATTACCTTTTATCGTATCTATCCCCCCAAATAAATGTTAGCTTAGTCATATATTCAACAACCCTTGAAACTACTGAATGCACTGGAGTCCCTTTGGGAAAGTATTGAAGAAATCACTGTTGTATTATTTCTGTGCCACTATAGGATTGTTTCTCAAGGAGATCCAGAGGCCCTTTCAACTGAAATGCTCTGAGTCTGAAAACTGTCAGAAGTCTGGAAACTTGGTGAGGAATCATGACTTTTCCAGTGAGGCAGCCAACATTAACCTTATACTCACCAGCCATTGATTGTATTTTGGTTAAACAGGTCAACCATTTGGTTAAATAGCCTTGCTGACTATCTGTCTCATTGCTAGGAACAACAAGGCCTATTTGCTAATGCTGCAGATTCCTATGGACTAATGACTCTCATTCTGATCTTGCTGCCTATTATGACAATTATGTCCCCTTTACCTCTAATCTTTAATAGTAGCCATCTGACCTATCCCCATCTGGAATCCCCATCATATACACTGAAACTAGGTAGACCAGCTCATATCAGAATTTCCTACTTAGGCTTACAGAGGACAGCCACCATTAACATTCTTAATATCGCTGGCACCCCTCTGACTAATACATTCCTTAGTGCTTCTGAGAAGGGAGTCTTCTCTAGGCTTCTTGAGCAACTCAGTCATCTGGTTGTCTGATCTTATATAACAAATGTAGTATAGCTTTCTTATCTCTTTGAGCTTTTGACCCTTTCCTTTATATTCTGTAAAGAAGTTCTGGCATTTCCATTCTATACGCTGTGGGACATTCCCCCCCACCCACTCTGCAAGCTCCAAGGAGCCATTCCAAAAATGCGTTAGGAGTATTTCTAGGGGATTACCAGGACTTTAAAATGTGAGTCACAAGAGAACACCCCCGTATCGATAAACTCTCTTTTATTCAGCTTGATATTCTGCCCACAATTACCAGTCTAGCATCCTTAAGATTCATCCCCAGGAATTTTCTCTGAGTTCTGCTGCGGCTCTTTGGTGAGATATAGAGTATTTTCTAGGCAGGTCAAGCTAAAACTTGACTCTAATTATTGATCTATAAATAAGGTCTATTTTTAGGCGGGCAAGCATTATCTTTTAAGTCATCTAATTTAATGAAGTATGTTCATGGTCTCCAGGCAAGGAAAGTTGCTATGCTCTATCAAGAGGGCATGCAACACTTCTGCTACAGGATAATCTGGGGATTTAAGGCTTGCAAGCAAACCTATTCTGATATCCTCATCCAAGACCTCAGATTTCACCTCCTTCCATCAGAGTCTTGACTTCAGCATAGGAAACTTGCTTGGACTATGAATTTGCCTTATTCATAACCCATATTAGGCTCAGATATTAGGATTGCTTTTCAGTGCAGTCTTTCCTTGATTTACGGGAGATGAGGACCTCTTTAAACTCTGTCGTGAAGCCCTATGGCTTTCATGCAATGCCCTGAGGTGCATGATCTGACTCTGGGTTTCCTTTCTCTGGAGAACTAATGGCATTTAATCAAAAAGCTTGTCTTTATATCTCTCAAATGTTGAAGACAGGTAAATCAATGAATCCTCTTTCACCCAATTCATCACAGGTAATTTTGATGTGACAGCATGCCAACGATTATTACTACCTTCTCTTACCACCATAAACAGTATCATTGCCACCAATTGTCTTGAAAGTGATCCATTTTCAAGATTCTAAGAATCTCTTCCTGGAACCGCACTCACTACCAATTTCCTTGGTCTGAATATTCCCGGAAGAAATTTCACAGAGAAATATTTGAGTCAGGTATTTTACTGAAGATATGATCTTAGGAAATATGGGTAGGGGAGTGAGGAAGTGAAAGGGGGAAAGTAAGAAAATAAAGAAGGATTTGTTATCAAACACATTACCGCTGTTGGTAATAAAGCTTGGGTCCAATGGGACCAATGTAGAAATGCATCTCAGAATTATCTCCACTGAGGAAGAAATTTGAGTATTTATTCTCCAAATCCACAAAGTCATTGCTCAAGAGGTATTCCTAAGGGGTTTTAATTTCTCAACACATAGCTCTGCTATGGAGGTGGCCAAAGCAGGCACTAAGAGCCAGAGAAGTAGATAAACATAGGTACTTACAGCTGTAAGTCAGGCTGACATACACAAAAGCAGTAAGGTTGAGGTGGTAAGAGCAGGGCACCAAGAACAACTACTACAGATATAGTCTGTATTTTTTATGTGTTTATTCAATTTGTTGATAAAAAAAAAAAATCCGTATTCATAACCAGCTTAAGTAAAAAAAAAAAAAAAAAAAAAAAAGAAAGAAAAAGAAAAAAAGAAGAAGAAAAATCTATGCCAATTAAAGTAGAGAGGAGGCAAGAAAATTTAAAATGTTAATAGAGCCACAATCAGAGATTATAGTATGCTGATCAGCCCAGCAGGCCTGCAAGGAAGACACCTGCAGAACAAAGGAAGATTTCTGCTAGATTACTAACAACCCATTCTCCACATCTGTGAAGGGGAACCAGGAACCAAGAGTCATTCCCTATGGCTAAAACCATAGGAAACCTATGGATTAAAGGCTGTGAACTGCCTGTAGGCCTTTCATGCTACATATTCTTACCTTTTTGCTACATACTCTTCCCCTTCCTCACTGTATGTCGTACCAAAGGAAATGAGAACTAAAGAATGATTTATAAACTGAATTCCCTGAACACTCAGGGTCCTTCTCAGTGCCTTTACTCTGTCCCTCTCACTGTCCTCGTCTCTTTCTACTGCCCAGACCTCTCTCACTGTCTCTCTCACTCTCTGCCTCTGAGAGGAGACCACACTCTGGGGAGTGTTACTCCTTTTCTAATAAACTTTCCTTTTAACTAACTTTGGCGTGTGTATTGAATTCTTCCTACACATTCTGCCAAAGGACCCTCTTCTCTCGGTACAGGGCTTGGTCTTTCTATCACTTGGGGTAAATTTGCTCTGTCCTGTATCAAAATCACTCTAGATCTCTAGACTACCAAGCTACTAAACGATATTCATCTATGGCTGCTTACATAAGAATTGCTCCCGCTAACTATGCCTTCACGCATTCCACTCTTACTCCTTTTTTTTCTGCAAGAATCTCCTAAGAGACTGCTAAAGTCCAGACTATCCCAAATATTTCCCTGATTTACAATTCTAGTAATTATACAAAACAAACAAAAATTGAGTTCATCATGACTTCTGATCTAATTTTCCTCGTTATTTCTATGTGGTCATATTTTATTTGAACATTTAAAGTTCTGTAATCATATATGTTCAGCCAAACCCTCAGCTTTGGGAAAAATGTATCTGTTTCAAGGCCCTTTGACTTTCATGTTCATGCCATTCGTCTCGGAATGGATAGCAGCATTTAGTAGAAGACAGAAGAGTAAGTTTCCTGGGATTTAGTCTTGTCTTAACCTCTACCAGGCATTGATCATAGCCTCATTTTCAAGACGAATCTAAGGTCCTTTCCACGTGTGACATTCTCTGAATCAATGATTTCTAGGCAGAGAATTTCCGCCCCTCCAGCAGTCCCGACAGGCTGTCTTGGCACCATAAGGAACTGCTTTCTAGTCCCCTCCTTGGGCATCTCATTCCAGCTCAGCTCTAGGGTGAAAATATATTATGCTTTACTAATCACTGTAGCTGTCTGACTCAGATTTTTAAAATATTCTGGCTTTCCTCCATATATTGTGTGTTATCTGTTGCTAATATTTATGGTGACTGGTGAATTTGTCTCCACGTGGCAATTTGGAGTGGAGAAGATTTAAATAGTTTCAAGTAAAATTGGGGTTGTGATTCTTTCTTAGAACAATTCCCCAAAGTTCAATAATGTTTTGCTTGAAGCATTTTAGTATGGATGGGAGGCCAAGTCCTTCTTATCCTGTTATTATAGATCCTTTAAAAAGTTAATGAAAAATGCAGTGTGAGGGTTGTATAGTAACAGAGCAGATGGGCCGAAGGACCGGGGTTAGAGATGCTGCATTGTATGCAAAGCAGGATCTTTCACAGGCTGAGGCATTATCTTATGGAAAGCTATTAGGAATTTCATTTCTCTCCATAACTTATCAGCACGGAACTTGAGTTGATAGAACAACTTCAAGTAAGTCCCTGATGACTACCTCTCTTTACAACTTTGTTGCTATGCAAATGATCATAGAACACAACATATGATAATTTGAAACAAAAATTGATTGCAGTAGAATAGGAACTATGCGACCTAGGGTTCCTTAGGTCCTAATAGCTTGTGAAAAGAGTCACCATTCTGATCCCTGAGGTGATTATTAGGGCAGATTTTGTTCTATAGCTTCAAAGAACTGAGTGATAAATAATAGATGAATTCCATTCAATCTGGTGATTTCATCTCAATTATCACAGTTAAACTTCGTTGTTTTTTTTTTAAAAAATGCATCACTTTCATATCTGATATCTTTTATATTCAGGAGGCGGTATAGGACATAATATCATTATTTGATCAATAAGTTTTTAGATTAACTTTATTTTTTATTTAGCCTTATGCTAAACAATAATATCCACAAAATCACAGGCTTTCTGAGCTAATTATATTCCCATTAAAGTAAATGCATATTTAAAAAATATTTTACATGTACAATTTAAATGATCATCTGTATCATCAGTAGTATAAAAGACACAATGTTTAGTTTTTCTTTCTCTGCCTTTAGCCCTTTAGACACAACTGGATCTTGCCCTAGCACATCATACCCCATAAGTCCTAAAAAACAGCTTTGTGGATATTGACTGTCCCAAGTGTACCTATGCTCCCATCTTCTATTCCAGATATATTATTTTGGTACTGAGTTATATTTTTCTCTAAAATAAATATTGTTCCATATTTTTATATACTTGCCTGGAATGTCTTCCCAGTTTTAGATGTGCCTTTTTTGAGCAGTAAATGCTGAATCTTATTTTTATCCAATCTGAGAATCTTATTGTTCCAGTTATAAAAAGTGCACATTCCTTATATTTATTGTAATAATTTATCGATATGTCATCTTTTTCATGTGTCCTTGTTCTTTCATTGATGAAATTTTTTCACATAGTTTATAGACTTTTCTGTGACTCAAGTGTCTACTATTGTGTTCCCAGCACATAGCACAGTATGTGGACCTGAGATTTAATTCATAAATATTTGTGGAATGAATGAATGGAGTAATGAAAACATTTGTGCTATGGCTTATGTTTCCTTAGATTGAATTTACCTGAGATTTATTTCATAAATATTTGTGGAATGAATGAATGGAGTAATGAAAACATTTGTGCTATGGCTTATGTTTCTTTAGATTGATTTTGACAGGGTTTCGCATTCTACTAGAACAGTGGTTCTCAAATCTCAGTATGTATCAGAATCACCTGGAGGGGCTGTTAAAACGCATATTGCTGGCCTGACTCTCAGAGTTTCTAATTCAGCAGGTTTGCAGTGGATTCTGAGGATTTGCATTTTTAACTATATCCCCAATTTGCTGATACTGATGGTCTGGGGCCCACACTTTGAGAACCACTGAATTAAAGGTTGTTTCTAAGTTTCATAAAACTCTCAAGCCCAGATTTCTTAATATATTTTTCAGATTCAAGAATAATATAATAACTTTTGGTTCCTGTTTATTTAAAGGGAAGGCTTTTTTAAAATTTAAAGTTTTCTCATCCTTCTACTTTCCTGTTTTGGGGGTTTTAGATTTATATTGTGGATACTGTTTAGTTTAAAACTAAATTTTCAGCTAAGCAAAATAAGCCAGACAGAAAAAGTTGAAAATCACATGATATTACTTATACGTGGGATATAAACCTATAAAAACATACGAACAGGACAAACAAACGGAGACACATGGACATGGACAACAGACTAGTGGTTACCAAAGGGTCGAGGGTGGCGGGGAGGAGGGAAGTAGTCGGGATAAAAGGGGTCAAATATGTGGTAACAGAAAGAAATCTAACTATGGGAGGTGAACACACAATATAAATATATATATGCCTTACTGTTAAAATGTACAGCTGAAACTTACTGGATTTTGTGCATGGCACAGAGAAAAGGCCATGTGAGGACACAGCAAGAAGGCACCATCTTGCTGTTGGGCAAGTATCTAAAAATGTGGGAGTGGTTTTGGCATTGAGTATTGGGTGGAGGCTAGAAGAGTTTTGATGTGAATGCTGGGAAAAGCTCAGATTGCCTTGAAAGGACTTTTGGTAGAAATATGGAAGTTGACAGTGCATCTGATGAGAACTCAGAAAGAAAAGAGAAGTATAGAGACAGCCTCTATCACGTTAGAGAATACATATTTATCATGAACAGAAAGTTACTAAAAATATGGACATTAAGGATGCTTCTGGTGGGATCTCAGATGAAAATGAGGAACATATTGGAAAGTGGAGGAAAAGTGATCCTTGTTATAAAGTGACAAAGAACTTTCCGAATTATGTTCTAGTGTTTTTTGGAAGGTAGAACTTGTTAGATATGACCTTGATATTTCACAGAAGAGATTTCTAAGTAGTGTTGAAGGTATATTCTGGTTTCTTCTTACTGCTTATAATAAAATATAAAAAAAGGAGATAAATTGAAAGAATTGTTAAGCAGAAAGGATCTGGAACTTGAAGATTTTGAAAATTCTTAGTGTATTCATGTTACAAAAAGTGAGGACGTATGCTCTGGCGAGAACACCATGAATATGGCCAAACAATCATTCTGTAAAGAGAATACCCCTCTCTCTTTGGGACGTGGTGTAAGGCGCAATCTTGAGTAGGTGCAAAGTCTCACTTGTGACCACGGTAAGGGGTTGGGGTTGGAGTTCAGCCTGTGATTCGGTTGAGATTCAGTTTCTGGCTAGTATTTCCTATCAATGCGATGTAGAGCTCTAACCACCCAGAGCAACAGAAATTTTTTTAGATTAGACTTTGGAATGTGAGACCCTGAAGACCAACTTTCGGAGGCAACCAATGAAATATTTAGTGAAAAAAGAAAAAAGAAAAAAATTTCGAAAAATTTTCATAATATTTTGACTCTGGTATCATGTTAGATGACTTTAAAAAAACTCATCATAATTCTAGCCCTTATTTCTATTTAGCAACTTCTCTCAGCTCAATAGCCCAAATGACGAAATAAAATAAAATAATAAAATAAAATAAAATAAAAATAAAATTAAAAGAGAGAGAGAGAGAGAGAATGAGGCAGAGAGAAAATCCAGGTTTTTTCAGATACTTTGGAGGTAAGTTTAGACTGGTATCCAGCAGAGACCAAAAAATTAGCTTTTCTTAAAGTCAGTACTCACTCTTTTCACAAACGCTTCATGTGTTGTCATCCTGTCCAGACAACTGACAGATTTGCTACATATTGTGGTGGAAGGATGCAAGGAGGGGACCCTGAGTGAGAGTGAGACCATGGGAGAACATTTCCTTGAGCTGAGAGGAAAGAAAAAATATGGGTAATGCTTTCCTTGGCTGTCAGATTCAGCAACAGCTGCACTCAGACTTTCTGTGCAACACCCATGACCAACAGACTAGTTGCAGGGGAAGAGAAGCTCTAGTGAATGGCTTGTCTTGTTTTCTGGTTTATTATGGGGAACTTTAAAATAATAAGGACATATGACTAAGTGGGAAAATTTACCAGGAACATTGAGAATGTGTTTTCTCCTCTCCGTTTTTACTATCTCATTTTGCAAAGTATCTCTAATCCTAATTTGACTTTTTCTTTTTTTGCCTCTAAACTGACCAAATAAAGGTTTCTAAGCAAAGCATCTCTTGTTGAAAGTGCTCTGTCTTTGATGCTTTTACTCATTCTCCTTGTTCCCCTCAAGTCCCTCACCATAGCCCTGCAGCAGTCCTTACTATGTCACTCAATAAAGTGGGAGCTTCTGTCCGTAGACAACCTGCACTACTTTATCGCAGCCCTTATCCCAATGCATTCTTCTTCCACACTCCATCTCCTTTAGGCTCCTGGGCATTCTGGCAACACACACACACACACACACACACACACACACACACACACACACACACACACACACACAATCATCTCCAGGTGTTTGTGCCTTAGAAGTTACTGGCTGGTGGGAATTTTGCTTCTTTAAGGTAAACTGATTCTGCCACACCAGAGCTGACTCCCCTCAGGTTCTGTTTTTAGTCACTATAGATTCATTGTTGAGGCGGAATCTGCCCCTAGTTGACTTGAATACTATAATCTTGAGCTTTCCTTCTATAGCTTGGCTCAGTCTTTGCTGTTGGAAGTTAGAGTGGTATTAGGAGGAATTGAGGAAGAAAAACAGGCTAGTATTCTCCCTTCTCCACAGGAATCTAAACAATAAAGAGAATAAGCACAAGAGTATATGGCCAAAGGGGATCAACGTTTGGCCAGACAAATATGGATAACTGACAAAATACAGGACTCTGGTATAACTGACTTTTTAAAAGTAGGGATTTCATCATTCTTCCCCATTTCTCAAACTTAAGACTTATCTATTTAGGTAGCTGAGCTGTCAGGGAAAACCTGAGTTGCCTAGCAAGCTGTTAGGGTCATAGGCCTGCTGTTTTACAACTCTAACTGAAAGGATGGAGGGAACAAAAGATCAAATACAAGTCTAAGTTATCTTGTCACTGCCTAGGAAGACTGAAATTCACTGACCATCTGAAATTCTATCCAACCAGATTAATTAGTCTTTTTGTGTGGAGGACTAGGCTGGGCTTGAGGGGAGCCCTCTGGGACTTTACTATTGTGGGCAGATATGCACAAGTCCTTACCCTATGGAAACTGGAGGACTTGGGGGAGACATATTGGCCTTTTCTCAACAACATTGTGCTTTGTCCTATTTTTTTTCTTTAAGCCTCTTGGACTGCCAGTGCTCAACACCTCTATTGAGCACTCTATTCTCTCTTTTTGGGACAGCATTTTTATATTTTATCAAGTGTGTTATAGAGACAAAGCTTTTGCATAGAAAATGGTACCAGTCATTGAGATTTCCAGTCTTGTCTGTACAGGGCCAATGAATGACATATGGATAGAGAAAAAATAACAGTACTTTACGGTTCAGATCCAGGGCTCTGAGATTTTTAAAGTGATTTCACACCATCATTTCATTTTGTCCTCCAAGAACACTGTTGGTTGTATAAAACAGGTATTTCTGTTTCATAGGTTCACAGAACTCGAGGAGAATTGCCCATGATCGCATGGGCAAGAAATGAACAAACCAAGAATAGAACCCAAATATTCCAATTGCTTTAAGAAACCAGTTCTATAATACACTCTTTTCCTCTTGAAATGATTTCTGCTTAGGCATTGTTATGAGTTGAACTATTTCCCCCCCAAAAATGTATACTGAAGTTCTAACCCCAGTGCCTCAGCGTGTGATCTCATTTGGAAATAGGGCCGTTGCAGATGTAATTAGTTAATTTACAATGAGGCTGTAATGGAGTAGGGTGAGCCCTTAATTTAACATGACTGGTGTCTCTATAAGAAGACAGCCATGTGAAGAAAGGGGCACATGGAGAAAGTCATGTGATGACGAAGGCAGAGGTTGAAGTCATGCGACTGCAAGTCAAAGAATGCCAGACTGCTAGCAAACCAGTAAAAGGTAGGAAAAGGCAAAGAAGTTTTCCATTACAGATTTCCAAGGGAGCATGGCTCTGCCAACACCTTGATTTTTACTTCTAGCCTCCAGACCTGTGAGAAAATAAATTTCTGTTGCTTTAAAACAACCAGTTTGTGATATTTTGTTACAGCAGCCCTAGGAAACTTATACAGGCATTATATGAGATTCTCCCTATAACAGTTCAGAATAATTTGAATCACTTCATATTCTTTCTTTTTCTCAATCACTTGTCCTTTTAATTTTCTTAAATCTCTTTTTACCTTTTAATACAGTCTCTCTTTGATGCATTCTTGAAATGATGTGATTTTGTTTTTCTTTTCTCCCTGCCCCCATGGCATCTTTTGAATTCCTATCTATTTTCTCAATACCCTATTTCATTTCACCTTCCCCAAGAAAGTTTCTCTGACACTTCTCTGCCATCGTTTGTCATTTGTACCACTATCAAGGCACTCGTGATAATCACGATGTGAGTGGATTCAAACATTATTTTTGTAGATCTGCTTTCTCAAAACAAACCAACAAGTGAACAAACAAATAAAACCTGGGCTATCCTTGCAGCATGTTCTGTTGAGGTTCTGTAACTGCTCATGTGGCGTAGAGTGCCTGGCGTGGAAAGGGCAGAGCAAAGTTTAGTTGAATCGGAGTGATTAGGAACCCAAAACTTCACCATGTTATTTTTCATATGTGTGTATGTGTTACACTGATTATTTTAAAACTTTTATTATGGAAGTTTTCAAACATATATAAAAGTAAAGGGAATAGTAAAAAGAATATCCATGAGTTGCCAAAGCAATCGATCAACCCTTAACTTATGGCCAGTCTTGTGACATCTTTGGCCCCTCTCTTCACCAGCCCAGGTTATTTTGAAGTAGCTCCCAATTATTCCATCAATAAATATATCAGTTTGTATCTCTAGTAAATAAAGTCTTTTCCATAAAGATGTAAATACGGTATCGTCACACCTAAAAAAAAATGAACAATAATTTTTATTTCATCAACTATCCAGACTGTATTGAAAATGTCCTCTATTTCATAAATACTTTTTTATTTTTTGTATTTTGTGTTTTTCATAGGAATAATGTATTAAAAATAATAGTAATAGTTATAAAAAGTAGTAATATATCAATTAATATATTCTAGGATACCATAGAGCAGTGTCAGCTCAGCTACTTTTCAAGGGGAACTTTGACAGAGACATTTTCTTGAGAAAATAGGATGGGATCTATAACAACTTATTTCAATATTACTTTCAGATCAAATATGTCATAACCTGTACATCAAAATTTGACACTTGTAGGGAATTAAATAGTCATGTTGTTTTGTTACTATTCTTCTCCAATGTGTTATAATAATCTGGTTTAATCACAGAGTTTCACTGTATTTTCATTCATTCATTCATCTATTCAATTTCATAGTTATTAGTTACTGTTTGCTATGACTCAGCCTCTGGGGATATAAACATAAAAAACATCCCTTGACTTGGAGAAGGGACTGAATTACACATTTACTTAAAAACTTGTCAGTGGCTGCTATTGAGGACAGAGAAATGTCTGTAGTTGTTTGCTATGGTGGGAGGGTGAAATGGTTGGAAAGAGCTTCAGCTAATTGATGATAGTCATCTTCCTCCCCCAGTACCCTGGAGCTACCAGACACACAGCCAGCCCTCGCCTCCAATACTCGCCTTATTTGTTTCCCCTTCACAACACCAACTAATAGGACGAAGTGCTGATGTGGCAGTTGCTCGCCTAGGCACGTGCCATGTGTTTACTTACTTAATCCTCTTAATAACTCCATAATATAACTGTAAGTATTATCTCCATTTTACAATTTGTGATACTCAGGGAGAGAGAATTTATAATAACAAAATTTGAGGCACAGCAGTTTGTCTCCAGAGCCTTCCTTCTCAGCTGATAGAATAGGCTGGTCAGGAAAATTAATTTGTTCTTGACTTGGAGCAGTGTTAGGTCCCAAACTTCTAGTAGAGTGTGGAATGAAGCTAAGTAACAATTCTCATTCAATTCTGTGGATATTATCAACTGTCAAATCTCATTATATTTATGTATGTCTGACTTTAAGCAATAGAGGAGAATTTAATTTTAGAGATTCCAGATTGTGCCAAGCTGTTCCAGATTATTTCTGGAATTTCCCCCTTCCAGGATCAGTCTTCCTACCTGTCTTCTTTTGCTGTACTTCTGCTTTTTCAATACCTAGTTTTCTTATTTCTTTCCTGACTACCATCTCAGTTGTGATCCCATCCTATATTTGTGCCATGGCCCAGTATATATACATACCTCAATCATAACTCTACCATACTGTATTTTCTTTATGTATTTCAATTTTGATCACTATTTGAGAGACAAAGGGAGAGCCAATGCCTTATCTTCATCATCCCAGATGTACCAATAATGTGTCATCTATAATTTACCTTCTATTTAGCTAATTTATTGCTAGGAGTTCTGACTTGGAATCTAAATATTCACTCAGTCCTAAGGTATGACAACTATCTGTAGATGAAAGAATAATTAATAAAGCCTTGAAAAAGAGTCATCTTTATTGTGAATGAAGATGCTTAGCTGAATCTAATGAATTGATTACAGAAAATTGCATATTAAACTGGGATTCTGTAGTGAAATGCAACCTGTATGAAATACAAATGTTCTTTTCTACTTAAAATTACCTGAGATTTTAAGAGTTTTAGGAAAATTTGAGGCCATCTAATACAGAGGTTTCTAAAAATGATTGTACATTAAATCACTTGGAAAGTTTATTTATCATATAACATTCCAGTGCCCTTCTCTTAGGTCCTGGTAAGGCCTTAGGATCTGCCAGAGTGATTCTGCTTCAGCCAAACCATGGGCTATTGTTTTGGAGTCACTGGTCTAATGCATCTTTCCATCCTCACCCTACATATCTTCTTTCTAGGTTGATAATTCTTTCTAGTAATTGTAAAACTTCAAAGAGTATTCTCCCTACTTATGGGTGCTAGTCCCTTTAATAAAGGTAAAATAACTTACTTAATCTTAGATAAATAACTTTGCCCTTAGAGCTCTACAAATTTACTATGCTAATACTAGATTTGCTCGCTGTTCTTTTCCATGCAGCTATTTCTGCAGCAGACATTCTTTCTTGCTCTAGGATACTGACATGTAATAGAATTAGTCCAAGTGCAGTTCACTTTCTACCCTACAGAGCGTACGTAATAGGGTCTCGCAGTATCTGGTCTGAATTGTGCCTTTGTGGTCCCTGAAAAAACCTGGACAGTTTTCTCTTTGGCTTTTACAACACATATTCATCCAGCTATTGCTTCATCTTGTTTACTAAAGTCTGGAGCAGCCTCTTCCAACTGAGGCCAACTCTCAACCAATAAATTCTATTACAGAAATTTTGTGTTCAAGTTAAGCTAAGAGCTCTTCTCTGAAGCTTTCATATCTTGGTTCTAGTCAGTTATCCAAAGGAGCTGCAAACTTTTTTTCCATGGGACAGCCAATCAGGTATTGATGGCAACTAACAAAATCGTCAACTCCAGTCGTGAATTTTGTGATAAACACAGAGGGTCTTCTTCCAAAAAAAAAAAACAAGTAGCAAAATGATCGGGGATGTCATCTCTATAATGAAAGTTACCAATAAAGGCAGATAACACCTTTGCAGTAAGAGGGTTTGGACAAACGAATATAAACAAAGTTAAAATCTGTAGCATAAAGGAGAGTGGCTCTTCCCCTGCTGTTCCTCTCTTCCCCCCAGTCAGAAAGAGCCCCCAGGGTGACAATGTCCACCATCAGGTCTGAAATTATTCAATATTGGTCAGCTGATTTGGGGTTCCTGGTAGCCTGTCAACACGGTAATGCAAGTCAAGCTGTTTGAAAACTCACCAAATTACAATATTAACCTTGGAAGATAGATACAAGCCAATTTGCAAATCTTATTTTGATCATTAACATGCACCAGTGAGAGAAAACAAACATCAGCCTTTCCCTGGACATCTATTTCTTGTTTGCCCATGCTAATTAGTATAATTTGCATAAATACATAAAAATCCTGTGTGTTCCTCAATGTATTCAGAGCTCATTTCTCATTAACTTCTGTAAATATTCCTACACAGCACATGATCCACTTTCCACCTTTGACCAGGCCAAACCCAGGAGCACATCATCTCTTTGCTTTTTATTTCTAAATATGTTGACTTAGGGAATAATCAGACACAAGAGGAACCTTATAAATCATCTGACCAACCATCTTAGTTTACAGATTGAGAAATTGAGATGGATATATTAAGTAAATTGTCTCAAGCCACAATCCTACAAGCCTCCAGAATAATCAAATAAGAATGTGCTCCTATGACTACGGCACTAAGGAAAGGTATTATAATATGTATTATCCTAAAGTTGACATGCTCTACCTGCCTTACTTTCTATTTGTTAAATGCTGAGAAAAGAAATATGAGTAGTGATTAAAAATATGGGGTTTTCAGTCAGGATTTCACTGCCAGCTCTCGATCAAATTAAAGTCCATTAAAAAAAAAAGAAGCCAATAATAAACAAGAAATTTTTTCAAAAATGGAAGCAATGGGGGGGCACTGGGATATATCTTATAAAAAACTATTATTACAAATTTATCATAACATTGTAATAATAGATATAGAATGGTGCTGGCTCAGGAATATATAGCCGGTTTCCATGTAACAGAAAAAAAATGTGCAAGAAAACTTAGAAGAATCTAGAACTATAAGACTTTACATATGATAAAAACAAAAATAAACAGAAAAATTTTCCAGACCAATGAGGAAACTTGGATTACTCAGGAAATAGTGCTGGAAAATCTTCTGAATGGGGGTAAAAATCAAGATACAGCCTTATATTACAATGTACATTAAAAAAAATTCTAGTTATATCAATGATTTCAATATAAACATTAAAGCCATATAGACAACTGCAAAAATTATAGGTGAATATTTAACCAATTTTTAAATGGGGAAAATATGCCAAGCATAAAATTATTAGACAAATTAATAAATTAAATGAGATATTTTATTACAGAAAGACTATGACTACTAAAAAAGATCTGTTCCATCCAGTCTGTCTCAAGTAAGGGAGCAGTTTTAAATTTGATGAGGTGTAAAGCAATCATTTTCTACCCTTCTTCATTCCTCAAAATATTCACATTTCCAGCTCTATGTTCTACGAGTGCTGATGAGTTGAATGTGCTCCATGAGTAAAGATAAGATGTGAAGAATCAACCTGGGCAGAGAGAAATAAAGAGATCTGATCTCCATCTGTGCAAAGCCCCTTTGTGGTGAGTTTGATCTCTGTGGAATATCTGACATCTCTCCTCTGGCCTCTGACACTTGAACAATTGAGAAGTAAGACTGTATTATTCCTACACTTGTCTACTTTCATTATATTTTCCATACTTCTGATGTGTGCTGAGTCTTGCAACAATCGATGGCTGATTTAGTATTGTTAAAATGATTCAAGAAGACAATTTAGGTGATAAAAACAAACTTTAGCATGGCATGAAGTGAGCAGTCTCCACTTTCAAAGGTTATGAGAATTACAAAGTGGGGTGGAAGGGAGTAAGTTTTTATAGGATAAATAATAGAGAATAAGGAAGAGAAAGAATAAAAATATCTGATTGGCTGGGGTTGCATAGGAATGTGGTGATCATCCATGTTTTTTGATGATCATGGAATGGTAAGCTAGTCAGTCTGACTTCTGGGCAGATGCCACATCTAAAGAAACAGGAAAACTAAAAGTTAAGTTTCATTTTGCTGGCATGACTTCTCAGGATCAGTGGTGCTTGGCCTACCTAGGAAAGGTGATTTCCTACCAAGGAAATATGACATCAACTTGACAGTGTGTATTACTGCATAACAAATTATACCCAAACTTTAGCTTAAAGCAACAAAAACTTATTGTATTATAGTCTCTGTAAATCAGAAAGCAGGTCATGGCTTAGGTGGTTCCAGTGGTTCAGTGGCTACAATCTAGATGTCATCCAGCACTGCAGTCATCTCAAGTCCCAAGTGGAAGCAGAGCCACTTTCAAACTGACTCATGTGGCTGTTGTTGGGACTGCTGCAGGCCTCAGATCTTCATTAGTTCTTCACCACGTGGGCTTTCTGCAGAAGGGTGATCACAGTATAGCAACTGGTTTCCCTAAGAGCAAGGAATTTGAGAGGAAGAGAGAGAGAGAGAGAGAGTGCCCCAAAGTGACATTCCATCATTTCTGCTGTATACTATCTGTTAAAAGTGAGTTACTAAATCCAGCTCATATTTGCAGTGAGGAGATCATTTATGAGTTGTCAATACCATGTGGATTACACATGGGTGTCAGTACCAGAAGGTGGGGATCTGTGGGGCCATCTTAGAAGCTACCCTACTATGATAGCCACCACCCTCTGAGCGACAGCCCCCTTCCCCACCCTGCCACCAGGCATTCTCCCTGATCCATGATGTACTCACCTACGCCCAGGATGTAAGGAGGTCCTGCCTCAGAAACAGTAGGCTTTTTGAATCATAGATCAGTAATTGAGCATAAAGTGGAACTGGCTGCAGTCTGCCTCAGAGCTGTAAATACAATAACATCTCAACACTTCTCTTGCCAACCACGTCCCAGATATTGGCTTTGCAGAGGAGTAGAGCTGAGTTGTTGGTTTGTTGCAATAAAAGAGATGACGGTGAACAGCAGCTGTAGGAATTGCCTGATTTTAACCATTGCTACATAGACATAATGCATTGATCTCAGAATAAATAATTTCCCCCCAATAAACCCATTTTCATTTTTTTTTTTTTCATTTTCATAAACCCAGAGGGGCCTGAAGCCAAGAATTCAAATGCCTTCAGGGCCAACTGTGTGTAAATTGGTCCTCAAGGAAGACAAAAGGGAATGATAGGGATTGTGGAGATGTAGAGAAGCAGACTTGGTGAGGCATCGTGTGATATTTTGATTTATAATAAGAAGATATGTAGTCATGTGCTACATAATGATGTTTTGGTTAATGATGGATCACAATGGTGGCCCATGAGATTATAATGGATCTGAAATATTTATCACTTGGTGATGTTGTAGCCATCATACAGTAGTAGCACAATGCATTACTCACATGTTTGTGGTGAGGTGGGTGTAAAAAAGCATACCGTGCTACCAGTCCTGTAAAAGTATAGCACATACAATTATGTAGAGTACATAATACTCAATAATGATAATAAATGTTACTGGTTTATGTATTTATTATACTATGTTTTAGCATTATTTTAGTTTACTCTTTCTACTTATAAAAAAAGTTTTCTGTAAAAACAGTATGTAGTGTTATGCTGGCAGTAGCTTTATACATCTGGTGTTTACTACCTCTTTTGATCACATCATTTCTTTTGTGCTTGATTTAATCGCATGGCCCTTAAGCATACAAAATCCACTGCTAATTTTGCCAGTAAGAGGCCACACATCAAGTGATTGACCTGGAAACAAAATTAAAAGTGATTAAGGACTACGAAGGTGGAAAACCAGTGATGATTTTCACCCATCAGTCAGACATCTCCTATTCCCCCATAGCTGCAATCTTGAAGAAGAAGAAGAACAAAGTGACAGAAGCTGTTAAAGGACCAACTTCGCTGAAGCAACAAGACTAAGAAGATTTTGAGAAAGGCATATATCAGACATGGAGAAACTTCTAATAATCTGGATTAAAGACCAGACACAGAAGCACATCCCTTTCAGTACCATGACGATCAAGGCCAAAGTAAAAAGTTTTTTTGCAATGTTGAAAGAAAAGGCTGGACCCAACTATGATGTTGAATTTGTTGTTATCTCTGGGCGGTTTTAGCGATTCGAGAATTATTATTCATTACATAATGTGAAAGTGAGTAACAAGTCTGTGAGTGCCGATGTGAAAGAAACTGAAGAATTTTTGGAAACTGTAGATAAGCTGATTGTGGAGGAAAATTACTTACCAGAGCAGATATTCAATATGTATGCAAACTCCCTATTCTGGAAACACATGCCTGAATAAGACTTTCATCCATAAGGAGAATAAGTCAATGCCAGGTTTCAAGGCTTTTAAGGACGGGATAATGGTCTTGCTTGGGGCCATGTTGTAGGCTACAAATTGAAATCTTTTGTGATCTGGCACAGTGAGAACCCCAGGGCTTTCAGGCATATCAAAAAGCACACACTGCCAGTGTACTACAGGAGCAATAAGAAGTCATGAATGACCTCATTCCTCTTCCAAGATGCCCTCCTGAATAGCTATGCCAGTGAAATGGAGAAGTGCTATTTGGGAAATAACCTATATTTCAAGATTTTGTCGATAATGCTCCCAGACACACACCCCCTTTTTTTAACTGATGATCTTCATCCTAATATCAAAGTTCTGTTTAGCTCTCCAAATACCACTTTAAAAAAAAATCAAATCAATGGATTAAGGAGTTATAACAGCTTTTAAGGCCTACTATCCAAGGAGGACCTTCACCCAGGCTGTTGTTGCTGCAAATGAAGAAGACGCTGAGAGCCACTGAGGCAGTTCTGGAAAGATTACTACATCTATGAATACATTAAGAACCTTGCTTGGGTTTATGGTGATGTCACCAAGGAAGGTGTGAATGGAAGAAGATGCTCAAGAGAATTGTCCATGACATTAAAAGATTTGCCAAGGATGAGAAGGTTACAACAATCAATAAGTCTGTTGTCGAGAAGGCAAGCAGCTTTAACCTGGGTATGGATAAGGATGACATTGAGGAGCTCCTAGAGGAATTGACTAATGAGAAGTTTGAGCTGGAACAAGAATGCATAGCTGAAGAAGAGGCAAAAAAAGACAAAAGTGTAAGAGAAGAAAAAGAAGAACCCCCAAGAAAATTTATAGTGAAGTGTTTAGCAGAACAAGCTCCTTGAAGAGTTTGAAAACATGGACCCTAACACCAAAAGACTTTCATTAATAGAAATAGTCATGGTGCATTATTTTGCTTACAAGAAAATCTATGATAAAATAAAAAACAAAAAACAAGCAAACTAACATGGACATATTTCCAAAAAGAGTGATACCTCTTGTCAGGTCCTTCAGGAGGTATTCCAGAAGAAGACATTAGTGTAGGACATGACAGCTCTATGCATGTTATTGTCCCCAAAGACCTTTCAGTGGGACAAGATATAGGAGTTGAAGACAATGATATTATTTATAAAATGTACTCACAGAACTTTTAATTGCTCTTTTCAAGGTATTTTTTTACACT
>NW_006430723.1:4779977-4780356 GCF_000325575.1 Pteropus alecto | reverse complement strand
ATAATTATGCTGAAACTTGTGACTGGGTCCTCTGGTTATGGATAAGGATCTTTCTTCTTGGTCCATTGTAAGCAGAAATTGCTTTAGGCCAGGCAAGGCCATTGTAGTCATGGGGAAGAGGGACCCTTAACCCAGGGCTTACTTTCTTTAAGTAATAATATTATCCAAGTTTGTTTTCCTTTACTCACTTAATAAGAAATCAATAATAAGAAAATTAATAGATATATGAGTTAAATAACAAGTTTGTTTCTTCTTTTTCTTCCTTGTCTAGGGACAGGTGGCATTTCGGCAGGATACCCAAGACTCCGTTCTGTCTGAGACAGAGAGAGAAAGAGCTCCATGAAACCCCAATAGGCAGGGACTCCGACCCTCCTCAGCA
>NW_006430723.1:4769296-4779939 GCF_000325575.1 Pteropus alecto | reverse complement strand
TATCCATATTAATAAGAAGGGGTTCAAAGCTCTCAGAAAAAGGTTAGGCAGAAAAGATAGGGGGTTTTGGTTCTGCCTGCAAAATGCTGAGGCCATCCTGTTCTAGAAAAGGCCTATCCCAGTCTGCCCACAATTAAGCAAGCCAAAAGGCATTTTTAGGCTAAAAAGTAACTTCTACAAGGAAACAGGTAGGCAGAGAATTAGGCACTAGTTTAAGCTGGTCACTCGCACCTGCGCAATGAAGACCATAATGACCCCCAACTCACTGAGCCTCATTATGCCATCATTATAATATAATGCATATGCCTAGAAGGTCATTAATATCATTATAACAGACTGATTTCTGGAAATGAACATGCCTGGAAAGTAAATGATGAGTCACTGGTCTCATTCATCTTAGTTATCCATTAAGGAAGCCCACCCCTCTAAGAAAAACAACCACCCACAGTAAGTAGGGATAAAACTCCCAAAGGCTTTGTTACCAGCCCTTTGAGCCCCGCTTCTCTTGCTAGGGCCCGCATCCACATCTGGAAGTGTGCTGTCGCCTTACTTTCCCTTCTAATAATGCTATTTTTTTTTTGCTGCTGTTCTTTGATGTCTTGCTCAATTCTTTGTTTGAGACATCAAGAGCCTGGACAACTCGTCAAGAGGGGAACAGAACCCCACTCTCCCATAACAATATTGATGAGCCTTAGCTTGTGTAGGTCCATGTGTGTTTTTGTGTCTTCGTTTTAACAAAAATAGTTTACAAAGTAAAAAAAAAATATTATAGAGTATAATATAAAGAAATACAATATTTTAAGCTAAGTGTTATTACAATAGTCAAAAAGTTAAAAAACAAAAAGTTCGTCAAGTAAAAAGAAATCTACAGCAGGTGAAGGTTAATTTCTTACTAAAGAAAGAAAAATATTGTTTTACACGTTTAGTGAAGCCTAAGCGTAAAGTGTTTATAAAGTCTATAGCTATAAAGTGTACATTAATAGCCTAGCCCTTCACCTAAACACATCACTCACTCACTGACTCACCCCTAGCAACTTCAGTCCTACAAGCTCCATTCATGGTAAGTACCCTATAGAGGTGTACCACTTTTTATCTTTTAAAACATATTTTTACTGGTCTTTTCTTATATTTATATTTATATATGTTTAGACACACAAATATTTTCCAATTTGTTATAATCGCCCACAGTATTTAGTACAGTAACATGCTGTACAAGTTTGTAGCCTAGGAGCAATAGGCTACACCATGTAGCCTAGGAGCAATAGGCTACACCATGTGTAGCTTAGGTGTGTAGCAAGCTACACCATCTAGGTTTGTGTCGGTGTTCTCTGTGATGTTCACACAAAGACAAAATTGCTTAATGAAGCATTTCTCAAATGAATTCCTATTGTTAAGCAACACATGATTGTATTTGGTCTCCCTCTTCATTTCTGGAACAAAGCTCCTAAAACCCTTGTTTTCCAAAATGATAAGAGCAACAAAGGTGAAAAGAGTTTTTGTTATTCATAACAAGCCCCTTTCAACCACACCTGAGTTTATGTTAATGAAGTTACACCAGACATCAAGCAGTTGCCCCAGGGACCTCTCAACAGAGCTTTCAGAGGAGGCCAGCCCAAAACAGAGAATCTGCATGCCTTGCTCAAGGGTACAGGGAGTTGTGGCTAGAACTCAGGTCTCCTAGTTCTGAGTCCGAGTCTCTTTTCATAAATGAAGTTTAAAATATCATTATTTTTGATCTTGGCACCTCTGTGAGTAATCCCCCTGTGACTAATTCCTAGGAATAGGCCAGGGGCAAGATGTTGTGAGACTACGGGGCACCAGATGTTATCCCAGGTATGTGCATCATAGTATCAGGGCTATCACAGACCCAGACAGTCTAGGCAGTCTAGGTTCTCATGATGGAGAGTGTGCTAGATCCTAGTATAGAACAGATCCTAGGAAGGTGCTTGCTTTTTGAAGGTTTCCTTATATTCCTTAAAGTCTGCCTGAAAAATAGGACAACCTATTAGGACCTTCTGTAGAGCCTAAATAGGCTATAAACAGTATATCATTCACTGTTAAAGTGACTTAGATGGGCTCAGGACTGAGACATACTTTATCATTATTACAGTGTGCTCATATACAGTTTGTTAAAAGAGACAATGATGGCAGTTTGTGGCAGGACTAGGCAGCTTTTCTAGTCAGAAAGGTTGATACCAGTGCTGTCAGTGGGATGTAGCCTGCCAGGAAGGAATTTAATCATTAACCTGGTAAAGCAGAGCACAGCAGTGGCAAACATAGCTGATATGAAATACATAGGCACCAGGAAGCTGCAGTTCCTAGTGATACCTACCTATATGCAGATTTCTAGCCAAAAGACCAGGGATGGGGACAAAGTAACAACCCTTAAGGAGAAGGGATGGCTAAAGTTATTGGAGTATCAGGGACTCAGACCGACAGGCGGAAAGTGAAGGTGAGCTCCTAGTCCTCGAGAGAGGGGCTAAAGATCTAAGTGGAGAAGGAATCAGAAACTAGAGAGGAAGATCTAATGCTCTGCACAGTGTAATAAAAAGAAGATAGAGTCCTGTGCAACCAGAACACATATACTCTGTACCTTCAAGGTCTTCTGCAAGCTAATGCTCCAATTCATTACCTCAAGTAGGTGTTAGTTAGTTGCTGGTGCAAGGTCAAAGCATCAGAGGAACGGTCTGGGAAAGGGGAAAGGGTTGGAAAAAACTGAGGAAGAAGGCTCAGGCAGGACTTCTCACTCCATTTTGGAAGCTCCACAGAAATGCCCAGGGAAAGTCAGTAATCTTTCTGAAGATTTGTTACAACATTGAGTCATAAAATTAGATAATTTGATTAACATCCAAGTGATGTGATTCATTCTGAGGTCAGATAACATCTAGTGAGAACTTACTTTAAATTTAAAGCTTGAGAACTAAGACTAGCCCCAGGGATGAAAAACCCAAACACTGTTGGATACTTAGTTTGTTGGGGAAATGGTAGGATTGGTAGAAACTAAATATTAAACTCGAGAACACAGAAATCTAAAGTTGGACTTGTTGATTAAAAAATAGACTCACAATGATAGTTAACATTTACTAAACATAAACTGATTATGCGGCAGGTACTTTGCATTCGTTATTTCTATTTAGTCCCCACAAGTTTATTATTACTGCTATCTTAGGTATAGAAGCTGAATCTTGGAAAGATTAGGTAACTTTTCCAATGACTCACAGTTAGTTAGTAGAAGAGATGAGATTTCAAATTAAATCTAACTCCAAAGTCTGTGAAATTCACAGACCTTGGAGCAAGAACCACTTGGTTCCCATGTTTTCTACAGCAGTGGTCCTCAACCTTTGTGGCACCTGGGACCGATGTTCTTATGAGAATCTAATGCCTGATGATCTGAGGTGGAGCTGAAGTGGCGATGCTAGTGCTGGAGAGCGCCTGCAAATACAGATGAAGCTTTGTTCGCTCACCCCGCCCCCCCGCGCCCCCCCTGCACTCACCTTGTGCTGTATGGTTTGGTTCCTAACAGGCCACGGACGGGTACCGGTCTGTGGCCTGGGGGTTGGAGACCCCTGGCCTACAGAAGGTCCAGACTCAGGCATGTCAAGATGACTCTCTGTTGGAGAACTGATTTGGAAACCATAGACAGCAAGGTTCTGAAATTGCTGGAAAAAAATTAAGAGAGGATGAAAAGGAAAAGCTTTGAGATCAAATCTCCTTTTTCATATGAGTACATTCTTATTGAATTTCTACAAAATAGTCATTGAAATCCAGCTTGTTGAAACAATCCCTCATTATCTGTCACTGCTAGGGCTCATGAAGGATAAAAAGAAGCCTAACCTGATTAACACCTGAAGTTAGATGAGACTGTAGTGGTTCAGGCTAGGAAACTTTGGGGGTTAGAGATTGGATAGACCAGCCAGGAGATGTGGATGCCATGGGAGATGTTTAGTAATTGATGAGGGAGGATAACATCATTGCTGGCAGCAAGCATTGGGCAACAAGTGTTGACAAGAGCAAGGTAGACTAGAGTTTTGAGCCCTCTGTGTTTCAGACAGTGAGGCAGGAATTCACACTTTTTATAATGATAATAGCTGCTGTTTACTGAGCATATACTAGGAGTCATTTTGTCAAATCCTTTCCAACCATTATCTCATTTAGTGCTCATGACAAGGCTGTCGTCAGTAAGGTTATCCCAGTTTTGCTGGTAACTGTTAGTATTTACTCATTAAGTACTGACCATGAGTCAGACCTAGCCATATGTGATCATGTGAAAGGTGTCTAGTCCAAATTTAAATGTGCTATATGTGTACATTCTCATCTGTTGACACCAGATGAGAAAAAGAATGTAAGAAGCCTCATTAATAATCTTATATTGGTTACTAGTTAATATTTTGGATATATTCAAGATAATATTTTGAATATACAGTTGACCCTTGAACAATACAAGGTTTAGTGGCACTGAACTCCCATGCATTCAAAAACCCATGTGTAACTTTTGACTCCCCCCAAACTTAACCAGTAATAGTCTACTGTTGACCAGAAACCTTACCATTAATATTAATAGGCAAATAACACACACTTTGTATGTATATTATATGTATTATATACTGTATTCTTGGTACAAAGTAAACTAGAGAAAAGACAACGTTATTAGAAAATCATAAGGAATAGAAAATACATTTAGAGCACTGTACTGTATTTATCAATACCATACGTTTATATCATCTGTTTAGAAAATGAATCATCTGTCAGAACTTACATCAATCTTGTCTTATATGATACAAAACACTGTAGCTGCTATATTAACCTTTCATTTTTGATATCTAGTATTACTAACACTAGATATCAAAAATGAAAGGTTAATGTGAAAAAGAAATTCACATTTATTTACAGTACAATGATTCATACATTGATAATGAAGAAGCAATAATATGATTGCGTTATAGTGGCCTAGTATAATCGATATAATTGCTTCATGGTAGCCTAGCCTATACACTAATGAATGAATCTATATAAAATTTTTATGGCATACAGTATTACAGTCATATTTATAATATAGTTTTGGAAACATTTAAATTTACATTTAAAAAAACATTTACTCATGATGTTAGGCCAATACGCAGTTTCGCTAATTATGAGAGGAAAGCATACTGTAAAATAATGTAATTATTTGAAGCAAAGTTGTAAACCAGTAAGAAAACTAACACAGTACCTTATGCCTATGTAAGGATAGGCTATCTATTTCAATACAAGTCTTGAAAACAATGTTCTATAGAACGAATACTTAGGTGGTTACGATGACACCAAATCTCATACGGTTATTAGGTTTTCACATGAAGACACACACATACACAACAGATAAGTTTCTTAACTGTATGGTGTGATGCTAATTTACTATTCATAAAGGCCTTCATCCTCATCATCTTCACATGGAGTAGGCTGAGGAGGAGGGGGAGGTGGGGTTGGTCTTGCTCTCTCAGGTGGCGGAGGTGGCAGAGGTGGAGAAGGTGGGGGAGGCAGGAGAGGTGGGCCCACTTGGTGTAACTTTAAAGAGGTGTGTTGTAATTTCTGTATGACTTTTTTTGCTTTTTCATTTCTCTAGAAATGTTTCTATATGCTACCAATCCTTCTTCCACTGTTTGCATTGGTTTCAGTGCCCACAGTGTAGAAGAGTCCACGTCATAGAAGTCAAAAGTGATCTTGAATAATTGGAGCACTTCTGCCAATTTGTCTGATATCAGTTTGTTCCTGGCACTGCTGCTTCTAGGTCTTCTTCCTCATCGTCTGGCACTGGTTCGAAAGCACTCATCTCCATCTCGATATTTTCTGTTAATTCCTCTGGTGTGGTGTCCATTAGCACTTGAATTTCTCCAAGATCCTTATCTCGAAATCCTTTGTCCCCTACCTTTTTTGCTATACCCACAGTCTCTTTCATGATTTCCTTCATAGGTTCTGTCATGAATCTTGTGAAATCATAAACAACATCCGGGTACAGTTTTCTCCAGCAGTAATTTACTGTTCGACATGATGGCTTTCATGACTTTTTTATAACAATGATGGCATCTTCAATGGTGTAATCCTTTTACTCTTTCATGATGTTCTCTCCCTTTGGGGTCTCTTCCATAGCATTAATAATACTTTTCATAGAGCACTGTGTGTAATGAGCCTTAAAAGTCGTTTTGACCCCTGGTCTAGAGATTTTGTGTTTGGAGGCAAGTAGATCACTCTGATGCCTTTGGTGTTAAACTCACAGGGTTCTGGGTGGCCAGTGGCATTGCCAAATTCAAAAGAACTTTAAAAGGCAGTCCTTCACAGGCAAGGTACCTCTTGACTTCAGGGACAAAGCATCGATGGAACCAATCCAGAAAATGTGTTGTTGTTGTCCAACCGAAAGACTGGCAGCTGGTGTTTATCTTTCCCCTGCAAGGCGTGAGGTTAGCAGTTTTATAGAGAAAGGCAGACTTGATCATAAACCCTACTGCATTTGCACAAAACAGTATTTAGCCTGTCCCTTCCTTCCTTATATCCTGGTGCTCAGTTCTCTTCCTTACTGATAAATGTCCTTCGTGACATTTTTTTTTCCTCCGGAATAAGATACTTTTGTCTGCATTAAAAACCTTTTCAGGCAGATATCCTTTTCCTCAGTGAATTTCTCAATGACGTCTGGGAACTCCTTTGCTGAGTCTTAGTCTGCTGAAGCTGCTTCTCCCGTTATCTTGACATTTTTTAAGCCAAACCTATTTCTAAAATTATGAAACCATCCTTTGCTGACTTTAAATTCTCCAGCTTCAGATATTTCTCTTTCCTTTTGCTTTAAGTTATCATATAATGACTTTGCTTTTTCTTGAATCATATTGAGAGTCTATAGTTTTGCCTTTCTTATAGCAATCCTACATCCACATAACAGTTGCACTTTCAATACAAGATAAAAATATTTCACACAAAGTGCAATGTTTTTGTGTTTGTTGACATACCTGCAATGATGCTTCACACATTTCCTTTTTTTTTTTTTAACAATGATCTTGAAATAGTAACTGAAGATTCAGACCTCAATTTACATATCAAGCAGTTCAACTTTTTCTTGCAATGTCATGATTTTTTCTGCTTCTTGGGAGCACTTCCAGCATCACTAGTGGAACTTCGTGTAGGTCCCATGGTGTTATTCAAGGTTTATGGTATTGTACTAAACATGAGAAATACAAGAGATCACTATTTACTATGATATGCAACTTACTGGAGAGACGAACAGCTCATGAAAAGACAATTAGCATCATATTGCATTTTAAGAAGATATAACACTTGAGCTCACTGTAATAGCACCAGGAGGAGGCTACAAAATTATTACTGTCGTACAGTATATATACTACAGTTGATTTTATGCAATAGTGATTTGATACTGCGTCTTTACATTTGTTTACATTTCTCTTCACTGTAACTGGTGCCATTTATGGTCTGTAAGTGTTTGCATAAATTTTGATAAATTTTGACTTTTTATAATATATTTATATCTATTTTATGGTAGTAAATGATAAAATAGACTAGTATCTACATATATTTTATGCATTCCTGATCTACCCATTTAAAAAATTTTTTCTATTTCTAAACTACATATTTCATCTGCAAGTTTATTCAAATAGTCTCAAATCTCCAAGAAATTGCCCAATATATTTATTTTAAAAAATCCACATATAAACATATTTGTGCAGTTCAAACCTATGTTATTCAATGGTAACTGCATTAGGTTATATAAACAATAATTTCACTTTTTTTTTTTTTTTTAGTGTGGCTACTAGAAAATTTTAAATTACATAAGTGAGTCACATATATGGCTCTCAATATATTACTAATGGGCCTCATTAGTAATAGGCCAAGGTATTATCTTGTAATGTCTCAAAAACTATAAAAATCCTATGAGTAAAATTTTAATTAGAATTCACAAATGAGGAAAACAAGACCGAGAGATTAAATAATATTCCAAAGTCAAGTCATTAATAATAAATACTGCTTTGTGACTCACACTTGTAGATTGCATTGTATTAGTTTTCTATTGCTGCTGTAACAAATTACCACAAATTTAGTGGCTTAAAACAATATAAATTTATTTTCTTATAATTCTGGAAGCCAGAAGTCTGAAATCAGTTTCATTGGGTTAAAATCAGGGTTCAACAGGGCCATGCATCTCTCGCATTTGTAGTTAGGAATTTGATTCCTTGCCTTTCCCAGTTTCTAGAGCTGCATTGCTTCACTTATAACCTCTTCTCTCATCTTTAAAGCCAGATCCTTAACATCTTCAAATTCCCTGTTTCTTTTATATTGCTTTCTGTATTCAAGCCTCTCTATGCCTTCCTCTTGTAACAGCACTTGTGATTACATTTTGGGCCCATCTGGTCAATCGAGGGTAATCTTTCCATCTCAAGAGTTTTAATTTAATCGTATCTGCAACATCCCTTTTCCACAAAAGATAACATTTAATGCTGCTATTGTTAGTAGCCAATATTATTGGTCTTGAATTGTATTTCTAGGGTATCACCTGGTATCATGCTACACTACAATAAACTTTGCCTCTTATTAATCTTTTTCAAGATAAACTATTGTTTGACAGGAACTGTGCTAGTCGGTATTAGAGATAAAGTAATAAATAAGATACAGTCTTGCTTTCCTAGTAGGAGAGAAAACATAAAAATAAATAATTTTAAAACAAGTACTTTGATGAAGCTATTCACACAGTCATAGCTGGACAAGAGTCAATTCAACAGCAACTTAAATGTTACTTTCTAAACTCTTTAAAACATTATCTCATTTTTAACTCATTTGATATTTGCAAACTCCTATGAGGCTAGCAACTTTTCTATAAGTCTAAAATTATTTCAAAATTTAAAGTTAAAAATTGGGAAAAATAATCCTGTAAGACTGGTCAGGCTGAGGAAGAAACCAGGGGTCTGAAGTGAGTTGTGTGAAATTTCGCTTTCAGAAAGTGAGTGATCACACGGGGTTTTTATGAATTCTGGTCCACACATTCTTTCAATTTACCAAGTGCTTCCTGAAAGCTCTCTGGGCCCAATACAAGGCACTGAGCATTATCAGAAACTGGAATAGTCCCAGCATTAATAGCATCAAAATCTCAGTAGAAAATGCAGTTGTGCCACAACAATGTTACACCTGACATGTGTTTTTGCAAAAGGGTCCAAGGATAAATGGCCCCCAGGATACTGGAGTTCCAAACCTTCAACCATAAAATATTCTCTTTCTTTTTTCAGACATCTTAGTATTGTGTATCCTCTGCTTCTGTCTCAGTTGGAGCTAGAATAATTAGAAATTAGCAAGTATGGTGTCATAGAAATCATGAACACCTCCTTCTCCCTTAGCTTTTGAGGTCAATTGTGATTTCTTCCTTCTCTACTGAAGAAAGAGAACTGTTACATTGGAATCACATTCAATATGGCTCTTAACTTTATAAAATTAAATCAACAGAGTGTTGATACATACATCTTTTTGTAACAATATTATTGTCTGAAACCATGACCTTTTTATTTATTGTGTCTTCCCTCTTCATCACCCCATTTGTTGTTTTTCACCACAATCCTTGAGTGAAGAGGCCTCTAGATCTCATTGCTGGTGCTAGAAGTGTGACTAGAGGGAAAGAAGGCAGTGACAGCTAATTCCTGAGGGTTTGTATGACAGTTTGGCAGGTGATGAAAAATTATTCATTTATTTACATAGTGTCTGGCATAAAGATTCAATTGTAAATTATAGAAAATGAAAAGAACTCAGGACACAAGGCAAATTAAGCAATGCCAATGGGATAAAAGAGCCATTTTTTCCTAGCAATAAAAAATAGAGCAATATATCCTCATCTGGATTTTCCCTGGATCCAGGATAAAACCACAAGATTTAAGAGCCAGAAGAAACTCTAGAGCTAATCTTATCCATATTCTTACGTAGGTAGGGATAATGAGGCCCAGCAATGGTAAAAGACTTATCCAAGAAGGGACAGCTCTGGGACTGGGATCCTAGACTCATATTTACCTGTCCTGGACTCTTTCCACAATATCAGAATCCTCTTTCAGAGAATCAAAGTTTGGAGAAAATCATATCATCTTCATAAACAATTATTTAAATGTTTAGCATAATGAGTGCTAGAAGACAGTGTGGATTAAGGACTGGGCCCCAGGCATCTCCCTGGGCTCAGAAATGCCTTGAAGTTTTCCATGACTGAGTCCCTGAGTTCTGGGGTGAGATCCTTGCCACCCCAACTGCAGAGAGAAGAGGCAAAGCATCAAAACCAGCATTCACACTTGGAGAAGCCCAGCACCTCAGAAAAAACATTTGGGGCTGAGACCAAGCAACCCAGTACTATTCACCCCATACCAAAAAGTCATTGAAGCAGTCCAATCATTGGTCATTTCATGACACTTTAAGTAACGTAAGCCAAAGGAACTGAAAGGATAAGCCAGCCAAAATTTCATACCCAGTGATGAAAACAGTTTCCATCTGACACCAAAGGCACCACCCCAAAGTTAAATCCGGTCCTTAAACAGTCTCCACAGAAGACCTTCCTAAGAGGCTCTGGACCCTGACCCATCCTTGGAAGGTGCAGAGCTCACAGACTCATTGTAACTAGAAAAGAATACATGTTGGTATCTAAT
>NW_006430723.1:4764435-4769243 GCF_000325575.1 Pteropus alecto | reverse complement strand
AGAAACCCTATATGGCTTGTACACTGATTTTTTTTCTATATAGATTTTTTAAAAAGTCTATTATTGCTAGTTATTTATCTGTTTATTCAACTAGAATTTATCAAACTACTATACAATAATGGGCACTGCTATATTTGCAAGAGAAAGCAGTTAACAAAATCAATGAAATCCCTGCTATCACGGAGCTCGTATTTTTAATGTCTACAGTCTGTTGTTAGAATTGACAGATTGTTCCATTTTTCATGAGCCCTGTGAATGCACATGATTGTCTTTCTACATATTTATTCTAAGACTTCTTTCTTTCCTCCCAAGAGCCTATCTGGATAGCTATACCAAGTCCTCAAAACAAATTTACACAAACTGGCACTAGTGCCTGAATCAAACTAGCCAAACAAAACAAGAGCCTAAAAACATACTGAAAACAAGAACAAAATAAAAGCCAAGTTAATTATTTGTTTCTGTATGTATATGATTAGCATCCAAGGGATGATCTCACAGTGTTGGATTAAATGCCATACCAAAAATTGTTTATGGTATGTTCATAATGAAACCTTCCCCACACACGATAGAAATGAGATTGACAAAGCCCAGGAGAGATGGTGTTAGGTTGAACATGGAGTTCTGAATGGAAATTCTTAGGGAGAGAGTGAATAGGAAAGCATGTAACTTGCATTGCAGCAATCCACCCACAAACAATAGGAAAGCAAAACTATCTCCAAAATCCACATGGAGGTTGGTGCTCAGAGCCAATGGCTAATTCCCTAAAGTGAAGGAGAAAAAAAGACAAAGCAGCTGAGCTAAAAGTGGGGAAGGTCCGAAATTAAGGTATTCCCAAAGGGTGCCAGAGTAAACCAAATCATCTCATAATACTGGACCTTGCTTTCTGATCTTATCCACTGCCTAAGACCTTAGAAACAAAGAAAAGAGTTAATTTGGAAGAAAAAGTAAAAAGAAATGGAGGTAATAAGCAGCTGCAAATTGGTAAAGGGGGGAAAAAAAGGTGTATAATAGATAGAGATGTATTAATTACATTTGAATAAATACCTCCCTTCTTCTCATTAAAAATACAGGAATGCTGGATTAAGTATAATTTTAAAAATGTGTTATATGGCCAACCCAAGAAAATAAAAGGAAATCTCCATGTATGAGAATTAAAGAGACAAATCAAAGCCAGAGATGTAAGAGAAACTGACATTGGGGAATTGTAAGATGTAGCATCTAGGAACTTGGCAGACATCTGTGGAAAATGAAAACCAAGAAGTCATTCACCAGCTTAAAGTTGGGAATCTCAAAAAAAAAAAGTATAGACTATATGAGGAAATAAGCTTCATGACAAAGAGTTAGTGGATGCAACAAGGAGAAAGTTAGTATCTTGAGAAATATAAAATAATGGAATGAGCTGGAATAAATATAAGATAGAAATATTTGAGAAATACTAGTACCAATCAGAGATTTTTCTTCTTGACAGGAATTAAAAGACTGGAAGAAAATGAAAAAGGAAATCTCATGAAGTGACTCAAAGCTATTTTTGGTGGGTCTCAGTAGGCCCTGTTCCAGTACTTTGTAAGTCACTGAACTAATCCAATTTCTCATCCTATGCAAGAACTTTTTCTATAAATTCCAGATAAGTAGTCATTTAGCCACTTCTTGAACACCTGTCAGAACACATAACACGAATTGATGAAGCAGAATATTCTATCTTCAGACAATTCAATTGATTAGAAACATTTTTATTCTCTTAGATTGAAATCTACCTCCATATAACTTTCATTTCTTGTTCCACATTCTAGAATACAGTGAATAAATAGAATCTTTTCCTCCATATAACAACTTTTAATTACTTGAAAACAGGCACATATTTTCTCCCAAATCTTCCAGGACAGCTATTCTAGTTCCTTGATTTCTTCTCACATAACTTGATTTTCAGATCCTTTTACCAACTAAGTTGCCCATCTGCAAAAATGTCTTAAAAGGAAATAAACTTGCTGAACCCCAGAAAATTAAAGAACAGGAAAGTTGGCAGACCAAGAAGATGGAGGATCAGAGAAGAAGGAGGTAGAAAGCAAAGGAAGGGTTCCTAAAGCGGACAAGCAGAAGAGAAAAAGTATGGGCGATCATAAAGAATTTGACGTCTACTGTGTAATCTTCAAGTGTGGCTAAGTGCATTCATTTTAAGCTTCTTTGGACTCAACTTGTTTTGGACAGACTCTGTGGCAATCCACCAGAAACCTCACCTGTGGAGCTCAGTTAATTAACTGCCAGTCTTTGGGTAGCATCTTTCAGCCAATTATCAAGCTAGCCTACTTACTTATTGTACATACCTAATGTCTCCATCTTGACCACAAAGATAAATTAAGAGATTTTTTATCATGTCTGTAGAAATATGACAATTCCTTTGATCAACCAACCAATTGCCAGTAGATTAACAACAATAAACAACAAACAACAAACAAACAAAAAAACCCTCAGAAATTGGGTTAGCCTGGTATGGTATGAGCTACACTTCATGAACCTGATTGGTCTTTCAATAATGTCTTGCTTTGCTCACTATTTCTGTTGGCATCCTGTTTCAGAATGAATTATTTGACTGGGCCATGGGTCATAAAGTCTTTTAGAGAATCTAGGATGTCATTACTCTTCTCTTCATTGAGCCTGTCTGTGAAATATGACACCTTCCTTTCTTCAACGCAGCACCCTAATGGGAGGCACAGAGTACAGTGGGTTAGAAGATTCCCCTTTCTAACTATATTATGTCAGTACTACTCCAGCTGTCCCAATTAAGAAATGAATCTTTTTTTATTAAGTTTATTGGGGTAACATTGGTTAATATAATTATATAATTTTCAGGTGTACATTATCATTAGATATCTGTATATTCTATTGCGTTTTTACCACCCAAAGTCCAGTTTCTTTTGGCTATCATATATTTGATCCCTTTTACTCACTTCATCTTCCCTCATCCCTCTATATTTGACTCCCTTTAACTGTCTATATCCTTCATCCTCTCCCACCCCACTAGTAACCACTACTCTATAGTCCTCTGGTAAGCACTAGTCTATAGACCATATCCGTGAGTCTCTGTTTGTTTCACCTGCTCATTTGTTGCTTTTAGGTTTATATCCCACATATAAGTGATATCATGTGATTTTCGACTTTTTCTGTCTGGCTTATTTTGCTTAGCATGATTATCTTGAGGTCTATCCATGTTGTCGCTAATGGCAGTATTTCATCTCTTATGGCTGAGTAATATTTCAATGTATATATGTACCACAGCTTCTTTAGCCAATCATCTATTGTAGGACACTTCAGTTGCTTCCATGTCCTAGTCACTGTGAATAATGCTGCTATGAACATTGGTGTGCAAATATCTTTTCAGATATGAGTTTTTAAGTCTTTGGGGTAAATACTCAGTAGAGGGATTGCTGGATCATACGGTAGACCAATTTTTAATTTTTTGAGGAACCTCCATACTGTTTTCCATAGTGGCTGTACCAATTTGCAGTCCCACCAGCAGCGTATGAGGGTTCCTATTTCTCCACATCTTCTCCAACATTTGTTATTACTTTTCCTGTTGATTATAGCTATTCTAACCGGTGTGAGATGATATCTCATTGTGGTTTTGATTTGCATTTCCTTAATAGCTAGCGATGTTGAGCTTCTTTTCAAATATTTGTTGGCCATTTGTATGTCCTCTAGGGAGAAGTGTCTATTCAGATCCACTGCCCATTTTTTGATTGGATCATTTGCTTTTCTGTTGTTATTGAGTTGTATGAGTTCTTTGTATATTTTGGATATTAGGCCCTTATTAGAGGCATTGCTTGCAAATATATTTTCCCATTCGGATGATTGTCTCTTTATCTTGTTGATGGATTCTTTTGCTGAGCAGAAGCTTTTTCGTTTGATGTAGTCCCATTCATTTATTTTAGCTTTTACTCTCCTTGCCTTTGAGGTCAAATTCATAAAATCCTCTTTAAATCCAAGGTCCTTGAGTTTAGTTCCTATGTTTTCTTCAATGCATTTTATTGTTTCAGGTCTTATATTCAGGTCCTTAATCTATTTTCAGTTAATATTGGTGTGTGGTGATAGAGAGCAGTCTGATTTCATTCTTTTGCAGGTGGCTTTCCAGTTTTTCCAACACCATTTATTGAAGAGGCTTTCCTTTCTCCACTGTATGTTTTTGGCTTTTTTGTCAAAAATTATTTGCCCATATAAATATAGGTTTACTTCTGGACTCTCGATTCTGTTCCACTGGCCCATGTGTCTATTTTGCTGCCAATACCATGCTGTTTTGATTACTGTAGCTTTGTATTATAATTTGAAGTCAGGCAGAGTGATGCTTCCAGCCTCGTTCTTTTTTCTCAGGATGGCTTTGGCAATTCACGGATTTTTGTGCTTCTATACAAATTTGTGATTTTTTTGTTTCATTTCTTTAAAAAATGCCAATTAGATTTTGATGGGGATTGCATTCAATCTGTATAATGCTTTAGGTAATATGGTCATTTTAACTATGATGATTTTTCCAACCCAAGAATATGAAATATCTTTCCATTTCTTTGTATCTTCTTCGATTTCTTTTAATAAGGTCTTGTAGTTTTCATTATATAGGTCCTTCACATGTTTTGTTAAATTTATTATTAGGTATTTTATTCTTTTTGTTGTAAGTGCAAAAGGAATTATTTTTTCCACTTCTTTTTCTGACACTTTGTTATTATACTCTAATATACTCTAGGAACCCTATGGGTTTTTGAACGTTGATTTTGTATCCAGAGACTTTACTGTATTTGCTTATTGTTTCTAGTAGTGTTTTT
>NW_006430723.1:4763177-4764171 GCF_000325575.1 Pteropus alecto | reverse complement strand
TTTTCCCACTTCTTTTTCTGACGTTATTATACTCTAATATACTCTAGGAACCCTATGGGTTTTTGAACGTTGATTTTGTATCCAGAGACTTTACTGTATTTGCTTATTGTTTCTAGTAGTGTTTTTGTAGTTTTTAGGGTTTTCTATATAGACAATCATGTCACCTGCAAATAGGAATAGTTTGACTTCTTTGTTTCCTATTTGGTTGCCTTTTATATCTTTCTCTTGCCTGATTGCACTCACTAAGACCTCTAGTATTGTATCGAATAAGAATGGTGATAGTGGACAGCCTTGCCTTGTTCCTTATCTTTGAGGGAAGATTTTTACTTTTTCACCATTAAGTATAATGTTGGCTGAGGGTTTGTCATATGTGGCCTTTATTATGTTAAGGTACTTTCCTTCTCTGCCGATTCTATTAAATGTTTTGATCATAAATGGATGCTATATCTTGTCGAAGGCTTTTTCTGCATCTATTGATATGATCATATGATTCTTACTTTTTAATTTGTTTATGTGGTGTATCACATTAAACTATTTGGTTATGTTGAAACATCCCTGTACCCCTTGGATAAAGCCCACTTGATTGCAATGTATAATCTTTTTAATATGTTGCTGTATTCGGTTTGCTAGTATCTTATTTGCGATTTTTGCATCTGTGTTCATGAGAGATATTGGTCTGTAGTTTTCTTTTATTGTGTTATCTTTCCTAGGTTTTAGTATCAGAGTAATATTGGCTTCATAAAATGATTTAGGAAGTATTGCCTCCTCTTTGATTTTTTGGAAGAGTTTGAGGAGAATAGGTATTAAATCTTTGAATGTTTGGTAGAATTCACTAGTGAAGCCATCTGGTCCTGGACTTTTACTTTTTGGTAGGTTTTTGATGATTGTTTCAATTTTCATACTGCTGATTGGTCTATTTAGATTTTCCAGTTCTTGATTTAGTCTAGGAAGGTTGTATTTTTCTAAGTACTGCTCCATTTCTTCTACATTATTA
>NW_006430723.1:4760127-4760911 GCF_000325575.1 Pteropus alecto | reverse complement strand
TTATTATTATTTATCATTTTGTTTTAGGTGAGCTGATCCCTTTCAGTATTTCCTGTAGTGCCGACCTCATAGTGAGGAATTCCCTCAATTTTTGTATGTCTGGAAAGGTCTTAATTGTTCCTTCATATCTAAAGGAGAGCGTAGCTGGTTACATTATTCTAGGCTGGTAGTTTCTTTCACTTAATAGTTTAAATATTTGATTCTTTTCCTTTCTGGCTTGTAAGGTTTATGCTGAGAAGTCCAAGGATAATCTAATGGGTTTTCCTTTATATGTTACTGTCTTCTTTTCCCTGGCTGCCCTGAGAATTCTGTCTTGTTGTTGATTTTTGATAACTTTAATACAATGTGTCTTGGTGAAGGCCTTTTTGGGTTGACATAATTGGGTGTTATGTTGACTTCTTAAATTCCAAGCTCCAGCTCATTCCTTAGATTTGGGAAATTCTCATCCACTATTTGTCTGAAAATGCTTTCTAGTCCTGCTCCTTTTTCTTGCCTTTGGTAATGCCTATTATTTTTATGTTTCCTTTCCTGATGGTATCAGCTAGTTCTTGTATTTCTCTTTCATTATTTTTCATTATTCAGTTATTCTCTCCTTCCTTCTGATTTATTTCTAGATTTCTGTCTTCAATATCACTGATCCTTTCCTCTATTTGGTTGACTCTATTTCCCAAGTATTCCATTCCATTTTTCAACTCTTGCAGTGTGTTCTTCATCTCCAGAAGATCTATTCTGTTCTTTCTGAGAGTTTCAATCTCCTTGCTCTATTCATCTAGTTGTTTTCTCA
>NW_006430723.1:4756339-4760001 GCF_000325575.1 Pteropus alecto | reverse complement strand
TAAGCTTATTTTCTGAAGATTTTTCTTTTTCTTTGTGAGATGCCTTGTCACCTTGGTTGTTCATGGTGTTTAATGGATTATTTCTCCACCTGGACATTAATGGAAATGTATTCTGCTTTTTTTCCAGAAATATTTATTATATAAAGTTTTCTCTTTAGCCTGTTGCAAAGAAGGCACTTTTCTTTGGTTTGTAGTAGGTGGCATTTAAGCCTCTTGGATCCCTGTTTTATATAAAACCTTCAAAATGCCTTTTTATTTTCTAATAGATATTTAATCACACTCACTATCCTCAGTTTCAGTCCTTGTCAATGTTAATGACAGTTTCAGTAGTGTTTGCTCAGATTTTCCTGGGGCTCTGTGGTCATCAGTCTCGGAGGGTATGGGGGAGGGTTCCCTCTGGTTTGGGGGTTTGGGGCTGTGGCTCAACCTCGGTTTTGCCGGTTAAAATCAACTGTTTATTTTTTGCCATCCCATTTCTCTGCCTTCTTCCCTGATGACTGAGCCCTGCGCTGGTTGCGGGGAGCTTGCTTTCAGATAGTGCTATTCAAGGAACTTGTTTCTCCTCCCCCTTCACCCCCACAAGTAGCTCCTGTGCTGTGAGAGGCAGCTTCTTTATTTCTCCCAGTCCACCGCCCAATACTGGGAGTTCTGATCTGTGGTAGCTCTTACGCGCAGATCCCATGCGAAGACATGCTGGTGTGCAGTTTGGGTGTTTTTTGGTGAGTTTTAGATGTTCAGCTTATTGTTGTTTCAAGGGGAGAGATCTGGGGGTGTCTCTCACTCCACCATGTTTCCAAAGATTCAGGGTATATATTTTTATAAATAAATGTTTTCAAATTTTTCAGATAAATACCTAGAAGAGGGATTGCTGAGTCATTAAGAATAATTCTATTCTTAATTTTTTGAGGAGCTTCCATGATGTTTTCCATAGTGGCTGTACTAATTTACTTTTCCATCAGCAGTGTATAAGGGTTCCTTTTTCCCCAGAACCTCGCCAACGCTTGTTATTACTTGTCTTGTTGATGATAGCCATTCTAACAGGTGTGAAGTGGTATCTCATTGTGGTTTCAATTTGCATTTTCTTAATAGCAAGTAAAGTTGAGCATCTTTTCATATATCTATTAGCTATTTGTCTTCTTGCAAGAAATGTCTGTTTGGGTCCATCTTCTACCCATTTTTAAATTGCATCATTTGTTTTTTGTTGTTTTCAGTTGTATAAGTTCTTTCTATATTTTTTTATATTAGCCTCTTATCAGCAATGTTATTTGCAACTATTTTCTCTCATTCAGTTGGTTGCCTTATTATTTTGTTGATGGTTTCTTTTGCTGTGCAGAAGCTTTTTAGTTTTATGTAGTCTCATTCATTTATTTTTTTCTTTTACTTCCCTTGTTTTTGAGGTCGAATTCATAAAATCATCTCTAGTTGAAGCACCTTTATTTTCTTCTATGTATTTTATTGTATCAGGTCTTATATTTAGATCCTTGATTCATTTTAAGTTTATTTTTGTGTATAGTGACCAATAGCAGCAGTCTAGTTTTATTCTTTTGCCTGTGGCTTTCCAATTTTCTCAGCATCATTTATGAAGAGGCTTTCTTTTCTCCATTTTATTTTTTTCGGCTTCTTTGTCAAAAATTGTTTGTCGAGCCCATTTAAAAATGAGAATAAAGATGAAACTGCATTCTTCTCAGAGTGCTGCCTCCCTATGTTTAGAGACCTATCCAGAGTGCTTCCAAGTCCAAAATAATAGACAACATATGTAAGACTTTAGCATTCATTTAATTTCTCATATAAGGCAAATTCTTTATATTCAACTAATATAATGAAATATAGGTTTGAATTTTATGCTCTAAAATTAAAAATGAGAAATAACGTAATTCTAAAGAAGTAGCAAGAGAAATGATCAGACAACCAAATCTTGGCATGGGATCTTATGGTGGTGTTATATTCATGAAAGATTTATTAAATGTTGTAAAAGTCAGCACGTACACTTGCAGCGGCATTCCCACCTCTTTTTCATACTCTTTGCTCATTCTGAGCTTAAAACCTCATTATGGCTATTTTCCCAGTGGAATGCCAAACTCATTCCTCACTTTATTCTACATCCCAAATAGCACTCATTTTTTACTCTCCAGCTTAAAGTTCTCCCAGGCAGTTGACTCTTGCAATAATAGTCTTTATTCAAATCTTGCAAATCTGACCTTGAGTCGGATTTAGTCACACAGGCCTTATATTTTATTTTCTCATGTTTTATTTATTAAGAACTGTAAGCTTTTTAAGGATGGGGGAATTTTTATCTTTCGCCTTTTCAAATCTCCTAATAATTCTACACATAAGAGTAGACACTGAAACATATTTTTAAAAGTTACTTATAAAAGGCCCTGAATATAAAAAGCCACATGATTTACTCAAAAAAGAGCTGACACTCAGGTCAGTTAAAATTCCAGGTACTTTTACATAGATATCAAAATGGCTAAAATTAAAGACTGATGATGCTAAATGTTACCGAGGACATGGAGCAACTGAAATTCTCAAATATTGTTGGTCAAGGTGCACGATGGTAAAATGGCACAACTGCTTTATAAAAACCTCTGGCAATTTTTTTTATTAAGTAAATACCTACCTTCGCTGTGAACTAGCAATTCTACTAGGTATTTATTCAAGAGAAATAAAAATATATTTCCACAAAAAGGCTTGTACCTAAATATTAATAACAGTTTTATTCATAATAGCCCTAAACTGGAAACAGCCTAGTTGCTCATAAAATATAGTGGATAAACAAATTGTAGTATATATGTATGTTATAATATTATCCAGCAAATATACAACATGAAAAATCTTACACATACACAAAAAATTCTTAATATATGACTCTATTTATATGAAGTCTTAGAACTTGCAAACCTAATTTATAGTGGAAAAACAATTAGAACAATGGTTTCCCCTGGGGGTAGGGATGCTTTGTCAAAATCGATAGAAGTACAACATCAATGAACACTTTGGCAAACCTCTTAGATCAGAAAAATGTCTAAAGGAAATTTTTATTTCAGCCTATTTTCAAGTTCAAAGCCCTATTGCCTCATGTCTTTACCTCAGAAAAAGCAAATCATGATCACCTGAACTGGAATCGCTTGGAACAGTAGTTAAACCTGTGGATTCCAAGACCTACCCTACTAGTCTCTGAGGGGTTGGGTTCAGAAATCTGTTCCCCTGTCATTTCTCTTGTCTTTAGAGCTTAGATCACCTCTTGTGGTAAATGAAGATAAAAATTGCTGATGATTAGTCATTAAGAATTTTGGTTGAGAAGCAGTGCCACCAACTGTCAGTTTAGCTCATTTACCAGTCAGCAATATTGTATTCATACATCTGGGTGTGAGAAAATGGGGTATGGGAATAGAAAAGAGAGAAACAATTGGTGTATATAGGGTCAGTCAGCAGAAAGAGTTCTATTCTTGGAGTGCTTTCTGACCAATGGGCATACTGATAGTATGTGACTATGGGAAGTTAGTAGTTAGATCCATGAAAGGTGAAATCCCCACACTTAGCACCAACCTCAATTAATTGGGAAGACAGGCTCCACTAAGTCTCCAGTGTGAGAAAAGACATTTCACAATGTACCCTGATGAAGTTCACAAACTAATGATAGGGAGGGAGGGAGGGAGGGA
>NW_006430723.1:4740095-4756232 GCF_000325575.1 Pteropus alecto | reverse complement strand
AGAAGAAGAAGAAGAAGAAGAAGAAGAAGAAGAAGAAGAAGAAGAAGAAATAGGAGGAGGAGGAGGAGGAGGAGGAGGAGGAGAAGGAGGAGGAGAGGGAGGGAGATAGGTGAAGGAAGGGAAGGAGTGTGGAAGGAACTTTTGAAACTGATATGAATGCTTCCAAACTACGATAAACATGTATTGTTCTAGCTAGTATTTTCCTGGTTAATATTTTTTTCTTCTTGTTGAATTTATTCTATACTTCTTGGCCTTCTGTGGAAATAAAAGCACCAGATTAGAAGTAGAATGGTACAGTAGAAAGAGTATACATATTGGAGTCTGGTTGCATCAAATACTATCTCAACTTTAATAAATTAATTACCCTGCCTTAATCTTGCCTTTTTTTTGACTTGCAAATGGAAACAATAATAATAATACATCATCATAGCATTTTTAGGTTTAAATGAGGTAATGAATCTGAAGCATTTCATATAGCTACTGAGATGCATCCAGTAAGCACATATGAAATGTTAGCTCTGTGACTTATACTGTTAGCATGTATGTAAAATGACACATCATGAATATCACAGAGTTATTGAGAACATAGGAAAAGCTGGTACACAGTGGGTTTTTCACACCTGGCAAAGCCTTTCCATTATGTATACTGCTCTACCCTAGACAAGAGGAGATGGGAGACTCCCCAACCCCACATCCAGCACAATACTCAGGAGAATGTTAAATGGCAGGGAAAATGCTGACAAAATCTGTTTTAATGAGATATCCCATTAGCTCTGGCTGCTCCCAGGTCAAGCTGCCTGTGTTGGAGCAAGAAAGCTAATGGACTAGGTGGTCATGTCTTTCCATCTGACAGGGCTCTGGGTTTTTAATGAGCAAATATCCCACATGGCCATGCAGTTTTGGGGTGTGTGCAAGTGTGTGTGTGTGCGCACGTGAGTGTGCACATGCGCATGCCTGTGTCTCCAATGACTAATGATTTTCATACTAAAAAGAGAGTGACAAAAATAACAGGAAGACATGAAGGCTCAAAATGTCCTCTGATTTGCATCAATGACAGAAAGGCTGACCAACACCTGTCCACACATGCAGATGACCCTCACACAGGGCAGAGAGGAATACAAAACACTCTGCTTTTCCAGGGGTCCAGAATATCCTAACTCATTTTAACAGAGGCTAGGGTCAGTTGCTTGACTTCTTAATGATGATTAATTCATATAGGTCAAACTGGCCCTCACAAAATGTTTTTTCCTACAGTCTCAAAGACAAGGAAACAATAGCAAAAAGGACAGAAGGGGAGAGGTTTTTTCAAATCACACCATCTCTACTATCTCTCCTCCCTACTCTATAATATTTATGCTCTAGACTTCATTGAAATCAGCTGCAATATTATTTTATAAAAAGTGGTTTTTAAGTTCTTTGAATTGCTTTTCATTCCACATAATAGCAAACTCTATACAGCCTTCAAAGCCCAGCTCAAAAGTCACCACTTTTTGAAGTCAACTCTGCCACTCACATTTTCAACAGTCAGTCTAACCTTTCCCCTATATTAAACCCACTGCCTTTATTGCAATTCTTACTAATATTTTATTCTTTTTAACTCTCTGGCTCAGTCTTAGAACATTTTAAGGTTAGACACCTTGTTTTATGTATTTTAGAATCACCAGCATCCAACACGGAGCCTTAGATACAGTAGGGACTAAATATATGCTCATGGAATTGAAATGACTTGAGTTCTTGAAATAAAAAACGTACTTAAAGAATTGGAAGGGTAATCTGTATTAAGTCTGTGAAAATTTAGAGCAGATAGAGCATTTCTAGAACCTTGAGAACGTCGAAATTTTTTATTATTTAGTATTTACTAAGAACCTAAGTCAAGGACTTAGAAATGCAAGGAGTTGAGATATCTGTTTGGAGGGTTTATCTGCACTCTTTAGAATGGCAAGCATTTAAAAGAGAAATATTTGTCATAACTGAGACAGAATTAAGATGGTAGAATCACAATCTAGATTATCTTTATAGTCTGTGTTAAAACGTAAACTTAAACTCCCTTTCTTTTTGATCATAATAAATGAAAATTTACTATAACATATACATATCAAATGCATTTTTGATATTTTTCAACTTTTCTCATTTCCCACTTCTCAAAAATATATATATTTAAGCTAAACTACTCACTGAACATATAACGCTTATTATGTGCCAGATATTGGGCTAATAACAAAGGGATCATCTCGCACTTACAGACTTCGTAGTCCAGCAAAGGAAAGAGATGCAATGAGATAATTGTTTTAAAATATGCTTTTTTTCTGCTTAATATATGAACAGAGTTATGGTTTTACAGAAGTTGTGACTGATTCTTTCTGGAAAGCTAGAAACAGTTTCAGAAGAACATGCTTTCTAGTCTGATTTTTGAAGGGTGAGTGAAAAGATATTTTCTAATGGAAGAAAGGCAGCTGGAGTTCATCAGAAGAAGGTAACAGTGCTTTCAAAGATCTGGCATTGTGGAAGATATTGATGGAAAGTTCCATATGGCTGAAATACCTGATTCATAGTAAGGGATAAAGCAGGCGGGGCTAGAGAAACCAGAACATACCTATTGCTAAAAGTCTTGAATTACAGGTTAATGAGTATTTTCATTTTAAGTTGATCCCATCAGCCTCTTGGGTGGTAGATTGAGGAGTAAGTGGGGTGGGAGTACCAGTCAGTCATTTCTTTGCAATGAATAAAGTGATGACAGTTTGAACAAAGACTATGGAATAGAATGAAGAAAAATGAGACAAGCCTGTCTTTATTGAAGGTTAGCGAGATATTTCTGAGAATAAATCAAATGAATAAAATGATTGGACATGATGATGAGAATATGGAGTAGAGAATGACTGAGTGAGGGGTTACATAGAATGTTTCATGCAATTAGTTAAATGATGTAATTTCCATAAAGCTGGGAATATAGCCCAGTTGATTTAAAATGGATACGTTGAAGCCAAAACTATCAGGACAATTGCAAATTGAGACAGTAAATTTTGGATAAAGAGGGTCAGGAAGGGAAGATAGCCTGGGCTGTAGGGACTGAAACCAAACATTAGTCTACCTCTGACTGTTGTTATGTGTATGTCTTGCCCAGTGATGGCAGGGAAGGTGCAATAATGCTTCTTAACTAAGCTTTAAATGACACACCAGGTGGAGCTCTGCCTCTTAATAAAAACATCTGAAAATCTGCCATTGGTTAAACCTGATAAATAAAGAATTCTAATTCCTTATCAGGCACCTAAAATTGTTTTGCATCCATTTATAAAATGCAGTTTGATGGCTCTTAATTTATATAATTTGTTAACAGATATTTATTGAGTACTTATTATGTGTCCAGCATTCTCCATGACACAAAAGACACAAGAAAGAGCAAAAATAATCTCTTTTTCAATGGAATTTATAGTCTAATGGGGAATGATATCTATTAATTAAATAATCACAAATTCAGATTAAATGTTGAAAGGAATAGAATAAATTTCCATGAGTGCATATAACAGACAGACATGACCTAGACTGAGGGGGTGGGATAAGGCTTCCCCAAGAAAGTAAAACTTGGGCTGTGATCTGAAGGATGAGTGTGGTATATGAGAGTTCTAGGCAGAGCAGCCTGTTCAAATGTTTTGTGGCCAGAGAGCCTGAAAGATTTTTATTGTGATTGTGAGTACAGAGTGGAAGAATGGAAAGGGAGGGATGCAGTATTTTGAAAAGACACTGAAAGTCAACAAAGATACCTTGCTAACATTTTGAATTTCTTTCTTTTATTATTATTCTAAGTGAACTGAGTTTCCATGCACAAGTAAGTTCCATGATTTTGTTGCTTCAAAATATATTGATAGTACAAGACTATGGGAATTGGTTAGAAGCATGAGAAAGATGAAATTTCCAAATTACCGACCTCATGGATTTGGGAAGACATGATCTCCACTCTGCTAAGTCTTCAGCCTGAGAAGGGACATCTCATTTCATATACTCTGAGAAAATATACAAACTGAAAAAGGTGGGGGTTGGGGGGGTGGGTGTGGGTAGGAGGCTAGGAAGGAAGGAAAGAAGGAAGGAAGGAAGGAAGGAAAGAAGGGAGGGAGGGAAGAGGAAATTTTTGAAACTGATATGAATGCTCCAAAACTACACTGTATGCATATCATTCCATCTAATATTTTCCTGGTTATTATTTCAAGCTCCCATGAAGGAAAGCAGGGTTTTGGCACTCTCAAATATTGCTTTTTGGATATCGATTTTAAGCTGGTTATTTTTTTTTTAAACAATGGAATTTTATTTTGATGAAAAACTTGAGTTTATGATCAGTAAATGAAGAGCAAACACTTCATTTTCCTATCCCATAAGTCTTAAAAACAATCGTTAGTAAATAAATATCTGTAAACAAGTTAAGGATAAGGCAGACCTGATAATAAACCACCACTGATGTGACTCATTCTAAAAAAGAGTGAAAACGGCACTGGAGATAACTGATAAGATATGGGCGTTGAATCTCATTCTAATCATTCAAATAAGCCCAGTGATAAATACTCATTTTTTGCTCACCATGAGCAGTAAACTATACACATTTTACTGAAGGAATACTTTGAAAGAAGCACTTATTTAAGTTATATTGTGCATCACAACTATAAAAATGGCTTGAACAGTTCCATTTGACCACCATTTATAAAGTGCAACTATATAATTTTCTGCATTTTATCTGGGGTATGACGAATATCCATCTAGACTAAAAGTACCCCAGGTGTAAGCTGGTTATTTTTAAGAAATGAAAGACTCTGAAAGAACATTTAACCCTTTCCCTTTACCTGTCCTCAGGAATTTGGACAGAGGACCTGCTCCAGGAAGGGCACTATCATCACAGATCATTATATTTAATACAAATGAGTATATGATAGACAGGGAGAAACCTATCAAGGCCCTTTTGATCAAACTCTTCTGTGTCCCATTGTTAAAGATAGCCTAGCAAACATTTATTTACCAAACATTTGCTTTTCCATCTCCATGTGAATTGCTTCCCTGCCCTTTGAATGTCCAAACCATTATGTCACCCCACCTCACCCTTTTCCTTAACTCCAGAATGACACATAAACCTCAACTGCCCAATACTTCCTTGGGTCTCATCTAATGGCACCCTCAAATATGGAACCAAAAATACACTTTGGACATTTTCTCTTGTTACTCCATCTCATGTTAAATTGTTTATTAGCCCAGTTAGAAGATCTTAGAAGGTGATGGAAAGTTTTTTTTATATTTAACTCCCTGCACCTACCTGTTCTATTAACAGAAAATTCAGCAACTGTGGAGAGTTGGACAGGTTATGCTGCCAGCTGCTCTTCACTGCCATATGGTGTCACCATTGACATGAGCCCCACTCAAGGGAACACTGGAGAGCCCAGCAGAGAATGCCTGTCTGGACCAGATTTCTACATAGTCAGCTGTGATTCTTTGAAGGAGGATTAAATCACTACCTCAGTCAAGGGTCACCAACTGGCCATCTGTAAACCGAATCCAACCCTCAGAAGTGGTTTATTTGACAATACACTTTACGGTAACCCTTTGAGACTCTTTCTTTTTTACACCCAGCCTGAAACAAACCTTTATATTGCCTGTCTGGTGGCATTTGTGCTTACAGTCCTGATCCTGGTGCTAGCTTTAATCAAAGAAGTACCATGCTTTCCCTCCCAATTATAGGTCTCTGAACTTGGTGTTTTCAAATGATGCACAGTCTGTCCTCAGAACTCTGTTCCAGAATTGGGTACCACCTCCTTCTCTCCCCAGAAATATATGCCAGGGGCTGGGCAGCTTTCCCATTCAAACTTTCCACAGAGAAAAGTCCTAATTAAATCCTGTTTTGAACACTAGCCTATATCTCCTACACTTCTAAGAGTTGTTATCTTCAGTGATCACGAGTGCTCTCAGGGATATTTGGTGGTGGCAAATGGTATGCTCCCTTCAATGACTAAAAGCGAATTTCCTGGCATCTCTTCTCACTGGAGAAGATTATCTCCAGTACCAATGCCTAGAGTGACATATTAGTAGATCTAATAAAATTGTTCTCAGATTTACTGTTTCATGAACTAGTGAGACTTTGGTGTCAGAGACAATATAGAGCTGTCAAATAGTTTAAAATTTTTGCCAATATAGCACATTTAAGAGCATCTACTATCACAACCATTTTATAAGAATGATTATAAACACTTCTGTGATGAATAGCCTCATAACTATCGGTTATGTACAACTAACTGTAAGTATATCCTTAGGGTGAATTCCTACAATTAGAATTTTATATTTTTATTACTGTTGTGACTGAAATATTTTTTATTGCTATAATGCCATTATGCAGTTATTGAATTTTTTCCTTTATAATATAAGCGGTTGCCTTTTAAACAGTTTTATGATATGATGGTTTTTGAGCTACTTTTGTTTTTCTGAGCTAGAAGTTACTACTGAGTCTTCTAAGTCTCCTAGACGACAATTTGAAGCAGCATTTTTGAGAAGAATAAGTCAGGTCAATATTTGCTTTCTTTTTAGAGTTATTTATTTCCATCTCCTAACTTATTATTCCTTCAGATTGAAAAAGATGAGCAATGATATGCAAAGCTGTGCAAAGATGAATAAATATCTTTCTTTCTCTTCAACAGCTCTCAGGTGAAGCTCAAATTATTTTGTCAGACAGCTAAACTTTTTGCTAACATATACTAGAATATCATCTATTAATTTCCATTAGTGTGAATGTTTCTCAGTCTTCCGGTTTCCATGAGGCGGGAGTTTTCCTTAATAATCTCACCAGCTTCTAGCTCTTTCTACCAAAGTAGAATAAATTATAACTTAGAGAATATGGGATACCTGACCTATTTGTTGTAGACTCTCTCCTTCCCACCCTCCCTCTTTTCACCATCCTCCATCCGTCTGTTCTCTCCAGGGCCAGCCGCCCGATGTATATAACTCTCTGGTCTGCTCCATGCCCTGAAATTTTTACAGGAACTTGTCCTTATGGGGAGGTCCATGGTTTTTCAGAGCTGCTTATGAGGTCTAATTCTAGGGTCCAATAGCAGATTTTCCATTATTGCTATACCACGAAGCCATGTTTTAAAACTGTCAGTAATAAAACTGATAGGTTTGTCTTCATTTGTCTTCCTGTTGTCTGTTCCTTAATTAGTTACAAGGTTAGTTAGGGTAAGGGGAGAATCTTAATTTTGTTCCCTTTAAATCACTAATAATTTACATATATTATATATGCATGTATATGTATATCAAGCTAATGTTGAGAATTGTGTGCTGGATTTAGGAGAATTGATTAAGAGTTGAATCAGTGGGGAAAATAAGACAAATATACCAGAATTAACAATATGGAGTCTGTAACAAAAATACCGAGTGGTTATGTAGAACAGACAACATCAATGCCTATATATAGAGACAAACAGGACAAGCTCCTAGGAAGAAAAGCGTTTAAGATAACATTTTAAACCAAAGAAGACTTTTAAGTAGCGGAAAAAATAAAAGGCCTAATTTTAGTTGACAATATTCTTGGAGATTCCAGCTATTTATTAGAGGGTCAGCCAAAAGGGTGGTTCTTTCCCAGATGGCAGCGCAAACACGTTTATTCTGTGTTTGTCCGCACATATACTGTGAATTCATTTGCCTAGTACACTGACCATCTTTCAGCAATGCCAGTCTTCATTTATTTTTTATTTTTATTGTTTTTTAGGTGAGGCAACCCTTGTTTGACCTCACAGATTGGAAGGACCTTGTCAGCTTACAATCCCTTATTTTTTATTTTTTACGCCCACAGCACCTGGTCTTCCTAGGTGGTCTCCCATCCAAGTACTAACCAGGCCCGACCCTGCTTAGCTTCCGAGATCAGACGGGATTGGGCTTGTTCAGGGTGACATGGCCATAGACAGCAATGCCAATCTTTAAACTTGCAGACACTTTATGTAAACTGCTAGGTGGATTCTTATGATCCATGTACACCATGAAGTTACAACTACAAATTGTGCTTATAGTTGCAAATACACCTCAGTTCCCAACATTTTAAAGGCAATATTCTAAAAGACCACAAGATGGGGGTATTCCTGCATATAAGCAAATACTTAAAGCAGTGCGCTGAACTCCACAAGTTCCACTTTGACTAACGAGGCAGTCATTAGCCCCATGTGGCTATTTTAATTTAAGATTAAGTAAAATGAAAAATCCAGCTACTAAGCTAAGCTAACCACATATCAAGAACTCAGTAGCTATGTGAGGCTAGTGGCTACTCTACTGCATAGTACAGAATAAAACATTTCCAATCATAAAATTTTCTATTGATTTTTAAATTGATATTTCTTTAATTAAAAATGGAAGCTTTAGAAAATAATGATTCTTTCTATTATTTATAACATTGAACAAGTGGAAATATTTTAAATGTCCAACAATAGAGTTTTGATGATCTAAACTGTGATATAAATGTGTGCTGGAATATTGCATAGCCAATAAAAATAGTAGTTTCTTAGAATGTGGAGAAATCCTCATTGTATAATTTTAAGGACAAAAAGAGAAAGACACAGTATGTGTGTGTCTGTATATAAATTTGCATACATATGTGAATAGATCATTTCAAATTTGGCAATTTTATACTGTACATACATATACATACTTACATAGGAAGAAAGAAGAAAAAAGAAGAAAAGAAAGAAAGATTATAATATTATTAGTTAAATGGGATGTGAAATAATGGAGGATTTCATGTTCTTTCAACATTCCTTTATTTTTTATCTTTTTCCAAGATTAGGAAAAAAATCAATAAAAGAAGAAACCATAAAAATAACATAGAACTTTTTGAATTTCAACAAAAGCTAAAATAAGTTTTGGAAGATTTAGTAATTTGCTTTTTAAAAAAACTTTAAAGTTTTTTTAACTCATATAAAGTTTAGTATGTGCATATAAATAATCATATGCATAAACTATCTTCATAATTCTTGTCACCAAGGCAATTTTCAAGATCTGCGATTCATATAATGCTGTGCAGGCCTACTAGAGCAATTGAGTGGTCTCTGAATTCTCTCTGTTTAAACCCTGAGCCCAGTGTAACATTTATTCATGTGGAAGCAGATTGATAATATCTTTTCCATGGTCAAAATATTCCAAATGAGAGTTTCTATTGCTAGTCCTTAACTATAAACATTCTTTTCTCACTGGTGCTTTTGGAAATTGGTTGAAATTCATGAAGACTCTGGCATCTGGCTTACTAAAAGAAGCTCAGATTCCTGGACTCACTTGCTTCTGTCCCTCCAGCTCCTGCCTGTGAGTAGTATAAGGAAGGCCCTAGACACAGAAGGCGGCCTGCTCTGCTGGAGCTGACTGGCTTGGCTGGGTTCGGAGTCCTACCAACTTCTGGCCTTATATCTTAAGTTCTTTGGCTTCAGTTTTCTGATCTCTAAAATGGAAGGCATGTGGGGAACTGTTATGGGATTACAATAATGTATAAAAATTGCCTGAATCACGGAAGAAAGTTCATTCTTTTAATTGTTATTACACAGCTGTACATTTAATCAACAAATAACCTGTTTTTTCTCCTTTTATCAAATATTTTGAGCTTGTGTGACATTTCATGTTATCTGGCTAGGTGTAAGGCTATGTTTAATATTAGTGTAGCCACAGGTGTCAGAGGTTCTGACGTCCTCTGACGTTTTTGCTTTTCTTTTTCTTGTTGTCTTCAGATCTCCCTAAAACTCCTTCTACGCCTTTCAGCTTAGTTAGTTAAAATCCATTCATCGTTCAGATTGCTGACAAGTTCCACATTGAAGGCAATGGTAAGATTACTTGGGGGAAGAGAGAAAGAATGGTTTTCTTTACTAAAATGAGAGCGGAAACTGTAAAAGGTGAGATTTAAAAAAGTCATGGATGCCTCCTCAGGCAGAACAAATTGGAAGAGTTGAAGGACATGGAAATTAATTTTCTCAAATACTTGGTATACACTTACATATTCTTGAATAGTCTTTGCATGTCCTCAGTTCTGAATTTGTTCTTAGAGTTTACATTAGGGAAGTTCAGGATTGTAGGAAGTGGAAGCAAAGCCTTCTGAGCTCCGGTAACTGTGAGGAGATTGAGGAACTAGAGCTACAGATGCCTCATGTTCCCTCCTCTGCAGCCAAGAATCTCAGAAGGGAGAGGGAGAACATAGAAACACTGGAATTAGTATTTGAGGGAAGAGAATTTGGGGCAAATGGCTGCTTCTTTGGGAATATCTGGAGGGGAGACTGGCAGCTCTGAGGAGAGATGCTACATGTGGTCACCTGCTCTGGGAGACAGAAGCTTAAGTGGTAAATTTGGTGCAGGGCTCCAGGCATGGAACCAGGCTAGCTATTCTGCAAGAGACAAGACCCTCCCCTACTGCCACGAAAACAAAATATCTTCTTCTCCCATTCCATACAAAAGGGACTGAGTTAATTTAAAGACAAGATTCAATTTATGAGGCTGAACTAACATGAATATATTAGGCTAAATATTTTTTTCTGTACCTCTTCTCTTTATTCTGTGGTAGAGGCACTCAAGAGAAAGAATGGATCAGTTCAGTTAGAAATAAATAAATGAACCATATTTCCTCTGCGCATTTAATATAATGAGTACATTTGCAACTCTAACCCATACTTACTTTTCATACATACAAACCTGTAACTATATCTGATTCCTTTTCTTTTTTAAGCATTTTTTCTCAAATTACTGGCTTTTTAGTAAAAAAATATTTCTTATCATTTGTAAATTCTTTTAAATACTTTTGAAGTGCCTAACATATGTTAACACTGTGCTAGATGTTGACAAATTCTGACCTAGGTCTCTAGCATGGAGTGCAAATAAAACATGACTTCTGCTTAAAAAAAAAAAAAGAATAGAAAGAAAAAGGCAATTTGACTCTATAATCCCAAATTGGGCACCCAGCATATGTCATTTGGTAAAAACAGGTCTATTTCTTTTTGTCAATCTATCTGACCATAACACATACACACACCAAGAAAATCTGTTGATCAGGCAAAAGAGGAATTTTAAATTTACTGCTACAATAGAGAATATCTCTTTAAAAGAACCAGTGGTGTCTCAAAAGGAGAAATGTAGCAAGGGTGCTTATAAGAATTTTAGGGCCTCACCTGGATTATTTTAAATCAAGTCAAGCATGGCAGAGAACTGACATAGTTGGGCAGTTTGTGATAATAACAGCTTTGGATTTATGGGCTTGAGCATTTAGGGTCTTCAAGGGAGTCTTAAAGAGCAATTTGGTAGTCATGATACATAAGCTATTTTAATTGGTTCACAGCCTTATCTTCAAAGAGCAAGAATTTTCTGGTGCAGCTAGTTGACTACAGACACAAGAAAGTATTCTTGGTCCCAGTATTGTTTAACAAATATCACTGGTTTCAGTTCTCATTAGTGTTAAAAGATAATTTTCAGAAAAAGGTAAAATTATGACTTTTATATTGATATAAATGAGTGTTAAAAATTACATTTTGCTTATTTAATGAGGAAAACAAGCAGATGTACTGGTTATCAGTTCAGGGGAAAAGATAAAAATTACAAATATATATGGAGTGAAAGAAGTGAATTGTAAATAGAGACAAAACTGGTTTTTTCATCAGAAGGAAGGAAGTCAATCAAAACTCTAGTGGACAAGTCATAATTTGCATGTCTAACAACTTAGAAAAGACACAAAATAGCTTACAGATAATAAAAGACTAGAATTTGATTGTTTTGCCATATGTCGATAATATGGATGTCCATATGTAGACAATGCATGTTTTCCATTGAAATACAATTTTTTTCTACATTAGTATCCCTTGGGGATATATATTGTTAGTTCACATCTGCCTAAGTCTATTATCCTCCATCCCTTGCATCTCCATCACATTTACATGGGTATCATTGTCAAAGGCCTTGAAGAGAGTGGATCTACTGTTTCTACTACATATCTCTGATCTATCCATTTAGTCTCTGTTAAAGAAGAAAACAAGATTAACATAGAGCCACTCCCTCCTGATGAGCGACATTTCCACTTCTCTGAATTGGTAAATTTAACTTTAAATAATTTATTGTCGTAGTACAGGTTTCAATGGCAACCTGACAACTTATAGCCATACTGAGAAGAAGAAATGAGAACCAGATACAGCCACTAACACAAAAAGCCTAAAAGAAGAAGACATGTGACTGACGGCCAAGATTCAGCAGAAAGAGTAAAAGAAGTATTCACCCGAGAACAGCAATTAGACCAAGTTCACCCCAAATTACACAGCTAGTTAGCCACAGAGCCTAGTTTTCAAATACTGGTCCAATTCCAAGCACATGCGCTTTACAATTTAACTCTTGAATTCTTTTTCCTCTTTCAGTTCAAACCTGATATCCTCTGTCCTAACAGGAATATGGTTTAGGTGAAAGATTTTTCTCTCCTGATTAGATCAGTCTACCCTTAGCAAATATATCCTTTTCCACTAGGTGAGATATATTTCATTTTCAGGTATGAGCCCATTTGAGAATCTTTGACTATGTTTTTAAAAATCTAAGTATCATTTATTTGCATCAATTGTGGAGCCAGTCTATTTACCACTTGTGAAAGACCAAATTCACTAGATAATTTAAGAAATGATTTTATTCAGGCTATTGCAGTAGAAGGAATATTCATTAATAATGAACATTTTAAATAAAGGGAAAGGGGCCTGAAGATTTACAGAGGCAGGGAAACAAGGAGATCATTCATGCCATCCACAAGTTATGGGAGTCAGGAGAGAGAATGGAGACTGGTCTTATCTTGTGATAAGTGAGGACAGATTGGTCCTTTTGGTTAGCTGTTTCCTAGAACACAAAAGGATAGGTGGGAATTTCCTATCACTGTTTCTAGGTGCATGAGGCTCAGGTAAAGTTTTTTTTTTTTTTTCTCTATCCCAATTTCAAAAGAAAACCTCCCCAAATACTGCACTTCTTCGATGTCCTGCTGGAGGTGTCATAGTCATAATATGCCTTCTCCAATCTCCTCTGATGACCTCATTCATCCTCAGTGAATCATCAGAAGTGGGTGATGGCCAGCAAGTTTGACAAACAACAAAGAGTTTACTGTCCCAGACTGGATGCATCTCCTGATAGGCCACACCAGGCATCCTGCATAGAGCTCCTTCACTATAAGAATCCCCTGACCACCCTGACTCGTTCTTTATGCCAAGGTTAGAAACTGCTTTTTTTCACAAATATTCATCCTTTGCTGTCTGCCTTATTGTACTATTATACTTATTGTACTTATTGGATTTTTTTGGGAGGTGGTCGTGGTGGGGACAATCCAAGTAATGGTAGTTTGGGCTACAGATCCACATGAGGGCCAACTGTGGTCCCACCTTCTCTTATATACCCATTCTGTTCAATGCTAAGGAAAATTTTCTTGTGATTTCCTCAAGGTAGAGATTGAATGAGGGCTTACTGCTGGTTTTCCCTCATGCTAAGAGGTAGTTTTATGGGGTTCCATCTTTAAAGAGATGAGGTATAATATTAGACAATTATCTTAAGTGGAGCCTGGGCTTCGATGTGCTTATTCAGCCTCCATCAACTCTCTAATCACACCCAAAATGGTGTTCAAAATGCATACTCAGTTTTGCCTATTTTTCAAATGTCCTCAAGATGAAGGTGGCTTAAATGCGCAGGTTCTAGATTTCATTTAGATTTTGTCCTAATTATTTTTTACTATTTGTCATCTGTTTTGACTCTTTTAGGAAGGTATTTTTAATAAATAGTTTGTCATCTTTTCTTGTTTTCCCTCAGAGAGTTGATCCAAACAGTGTACTCTGCTGTGTTAGAAATGGAACCTCCCCTGGACCTTTCACAGAAAGAGATGTGACATGTTCATTGATTTTCAGAATACTTTTGGTTGCTAGGAAGAGAAAATACAATTCACATTAGTTGATCGCATAACTGAAAAATCCAAGGATTAGACTAGTCTTCAGGAATAGTTAGATCAGGGCTATATCTTGGTTTCTCTATGATTTCCTTGATTCTGTTCTTTTCAGTGTGTTGGCTTCATCCTTTGGTTGCCTTTATAAGATGAGAGTGCTAAAAGAAACTGGTACTACATCTTCCTTGCTCACAGTTATAGGAAATGGAGTACTAACAAGTACTGAACTTATTACTGTGTCTGAAAGATTCAATGACTATATAGCTAGTTAGGGTCCTCCTGAAAGTGGCTAGGTTTAGCTGTAGCAATTAGGGTCCTCCTGGAGCTGGGGATGAATCATTGCTACTCATATAACAAAGCCACTGTGCAAAAAAGAGGAAGAAATGGATATTCATGAGACAATCAGAATGGCAGAGGAGGTAGTGCAGAAGAGTAGAAAAGCTTTGGAACCTGTGAGAAAATAGAGCTGAAGGATCAATAAGGTGTTTAAAGAGGACACCAGGACTGACAAAGACAGTACTCACAATTTTGCTGAGGACTAGTGCTATTTATCTTTATTTAAATACAGAGAAGTAATTACAATGAAATATAGTGACCCTGTAGCTCCAAATTAAAGACTCCTTCTTATTATTATTTTTAAAGGTAATTGTTACCTTTTTCCTTATGAAAACATTATAATTAAGGAATTTTTTTCTTAATTGCTGAATTCCAACTCAGCACTGAGTCTTAGCATAGGTCTAGGTGCTTTCTGGGAGGGAGATCCAAAATCGAAGTACTTGATTCTGGAAATGTCTACAAAATAAACAAATAAACATTTAATAAATGAATGAACAAAGAAGCAAAGAAAATCTAAGAAGAGACTCTCTACTTTGATTGCTGTTTTTGCAATTTTAAGTCTGTTTTCACAAGGAGATTTGACACTTCCTGCTGGTTTTTAGCTTCTTGGCATCCTTAAAAAGCAGGAACCTTAACTTTTAAAATCTAATGGAAGAAAAACAAGAAAGGGCGAGGTATTCAAAACCATCTGCAGTGGAAATATTGGTATATCTCAGATAAATCACTTTATCTCCCTGAACCAGTTTCCATATGTAAAATGAATGATGATGTGTTTTTATGTCAAAATTAGATCATCTTGGGCTTTTTAAGGTGTGTAGAATTGTTGAGAAGAGGTTTTATAAGCAAGTATGGTCTGTTTCACTCTACCCCTCCTGTATGAAGCTCCACCAAGCAATGAGGAAAATGGCTTCACTGTCAATGAAGGTCTCACGGGAAACAGGGTCCTGTGTTTTGTGAGCATCTGGGTTTCATCATGAGTTCAGTCTTTCCTGTTGAAAAATGAGTTACTGTAATGAGCTCTTACGTATTCAGTCAAGCTGAAGAAATGAGCACAGCATGCTGCTTAACTAGAGACTTCTCTTTACCTTAACAATTTTGTTTACAGATAAACAAGTTTTCAGGGCCCCAAAACTCCATTGCTTCTCAAAAGGATTGATCTGGTTATCTAAAGTTGCATAACAAACCATCCCAAACTTAAAGTACAGTGGCTGTTTATTATTGTTATCTTTCATGGTTCTGGGTGTTGACCAGGCTTAGGCAGTTCTTACTTAGAATCTGAGTCATTTCGAAGCCCTTTTCACATGTATCTTGGGAAGATTCAAATATCTGGAGGCCGCAAGAACTGGGGTGCCTCAGAAATCTCTCCGTGGTTTGTACCTGTGGTCATTCCAATATTGCAGCTTCAGGGTAGCTGGCTTCTTCCATGGAAGTTCTGGCCTACAAAAGCATGTGTCCTGAGAGAGAGCCATGCTGAGAAGCCTTATGGCCTTCTAGAACTCAGCAGTGTAAGTCAGCAGTATCATTTCTGGTACATTCTAATCTTTAGAAGAATTAAGAGGGAAATAAACTCCAACTCTACATGGCTGGAATATCAAAGAATTGAGGATATGTTTTCATTCTCTACAAATTCTTTTATTTCTCCATGAGACATTTATTGTTTTAACTCTGATGGGCTTTTTAAGAGTTTCAAAATAATCACTGAAAGTAGAAAGAACTTCATCCATGATCAGCTCTTAATTTAACTAAGAATTAACATACAAATCCATGAGAATTAGGCACCAGGAACATTAGAAGTAGGAAAAAAATCCCTGTGGTAGGGGAGATGGAGGATTTACAGGAAGATAACAAAGGACTCGAGGTGGCTGGTTAAGATACAG
>NW_006430723.1:4734345-4740072 GCF_000325575.1 Pteropus alecto | reverse complement strand
TCCAGCTCCTACTGTGCCACTAGCCCTCTGTGTGACTTTGATTGGCAGGTCACTTCCCCTCTGGGACTACTTTGTCCTCATTTGTAAAATGGGAAATTGAATTAGATAATTTCTAAGATTCTGACATTCTACAATCCCGTTATTATTGCTTTAAACACTGAAACATTCCCTTAATAGGCAAGAAATTAAAGGATCTTGACCCTCGGCTATTAATATCATCTGTGCCAACATTTAATGGATTGAGATGAATCACTGATGGCGAAAGACACCATAGCCAGGGATGCCAGTAGACACCTCATTCAGGTGACAATGGAAAAAGACGACTGACATATTTTATACAATCCAGATTAGGCAAAAAAGAAGAAATGACCCCTGTTGAACTTCACTGGAAAAAATCAGTCTAAAATGTTGTATTGCTTTCTCTGATGCTCAGATACTATCTCCCACTTTGATTATATTAAAGGAAAAATTATAATTTAAGAGCACTTGTCACTGGAAGTTTAAGAGTGTAGGTGAGTGCTTTGACTCTCAAAAAGAGGACTCCAAGCTTTGATGACCTATTGTTCAACAGTGTGGGGCTCCTTAATGAATTTTAAGATATACTAAGTATAGAAAAAAATGTACTTCATTGAAAGCACATCCTTCTGGGCAGTCTGGTTCCAGGCCTGTTCATTGTCTTTGAGCCATTTTAAAATTGCCAGTAACTGATGGATATGCAAACTCTGTCTTGTCCATTAGAGTTTCTATTGACTTCTCTCTCCACTGTGGAAAAGCTGTTTTGCTTCCATTTGCAATTTGCTTTCTTTATATGTTTTTGCTTTTTGACGTTTCCTCTGAACCAGTTTCCTTATATTATATGAATAAACTAAAACCTTTTAAATGTGTTCATTTTTATATCATGATTTTGTTATTTTCTGAAAATTATTTTTTGACATAAGGTTGGACCTAGACTTAGTTTAAAACAGTGGTTGGAAAGAGATTAAATTGCTCTTCATTAGAAATGTACAGGCTTTTAGAGATTTAGAGACTGGCAGATTTAGAAAGGGAAAAAACAATTAAGCACCCACATAGCTGTGGGAAGGAGCGGGAGAGCCTCACTAACATGGCAACCTGTAGAGGCTAGAGTGAGGAGGGATATGGAGGGAATAGAGTGGGGTGGGAAAGATGGCTGAGGAGAAAGATGAGTGAGAAATATTACGTGGAAGAGAGAACTGAAGAAATTTAAAGACACTCTGGTCTACTTTTAAACCATGTTGATCTGTGTTTGCGATGCTTCAGTGATCTCTTTCTATGACCTCAAAGATTTGTTAATAAGTAACTGCACCCAAAGCTTTGCATTCATTGCATATTGAGAGGTGAAGTATAGAGATGTAGTATTTCATGTCAGGAGCAATGCGAGAAGAGTTGGTAAGCTGTGTGATGGCAGAGATGCAAAGAAAAACCTAGAACACCAAAAGCCTTTCCACTTACAAAATTTACAGAAATATTAAGCGGGGGGAGTTCGCCTAGCCCAGGGGATGTGACTTTGACCTATGTTACTGTAAAATTAGAGGAAATGGTGACCTCAGAAGTATGGGAGTTGTGTTCACATCAAGACAGATGAAATTTAAATTACAGGAAAAATGGAAAAGAAGGATTTTTGTTACCCCTAATGGTACTTCAGATAACTTTTCCTCTAAGGACAATTAGAAAGTGTGGGAAATTAAAAAAAAAAATGTACTCGAGGGTGTTGAAGAGCTAAAAGAGTTGTGAGAAATAACTGAGCCAAAAGATAGAGAGGTGAGTGTAGTGTTGAGATCTCTTTAGCCCTGGGGGCGCCAGATAATTCAGGAAAGAGAGCAGCACGATGACAGCCTTCTGGGGCTGGAGTGTCAAAAATTGGAGTAAAATCCTCACTCATCAGGTTGGACCCCAAAGGTTACACCTAAAAACACATAATTAACTGGAAGTTAGCCAACCCTCACATTGCAGCCCTGCTTCCAGTCATTGAGAGGCCCAGACAGGTTTAATATTTGAAGCTAGATTAGGGGAATTATATCGCTGGTGGCCCCAGACATCTGGCAGAAACAAAGACAATCCTCTCTGGAGGATAATAACCATTCTAAATTTCAAGTTTTTTCTATAATTAATTTTTAGGACAGTTTTTTTTTTTTTTTTTAGAAGCTAGCAGAAGACTTTCTTAACTCGATAAATGGCATCTATAAAAACTTAAACAAAATAAAAAACTACAGCAAAATTGTACTAACTTTGAAAGGTTGCACCGGTTGTAAATTTTTTTGCAGCTTAAATCAATATGCGTTTATTTTTCTTAACATAATCAGAAGTTTGGAAGGAGGTGACTCAGAGAAGTTAGGGCCTATGTCTCTGTAATTCTTATAAGGGATAGGGTCACATTGTGGTTAGGAACACAGATTCTGCTACCAGACAGCTTGGTTCAAATCCTGTCTCTGCTATTTCTTAGCTATATGGCCTTGAACAAGCCATGCCATCAGTCTTTTCATTTGTAAAATAATAAAAATAATACCCATGCTCAGGGTGATCATAATGATTAAAAGGTCTAATATATGAAATTACTTAGAACAGTACCTGGCACATAGTAAGTGCTACATAAACATTAGCTATTGTTATGAGCTGAATTATGTTCCCCCGCAAAATCATATATTGAATTCTTAACCTCTAATGTGATGGTATTTGGAGATGGGACCTTTGGAAGATAATTAGGTTTAGATAAAGTCAAGAGGATAGGGCCTTTATGATGAGATTAGTATTCTTGTGGGAGGAGAGCTTGCTCTCTCTTCTATATGAGAACTCAGTAGAAGATGGCCACCTCCAAGCCAGAAACATAGCTCTCCCCAGGAACCAAACTGACTGGATCCTTGATCTTGGACTTTCCAGCTTCCACAACTGTTGGAAATAAACATCTATTGTTTAAGCCACCTGGTCTATTGTATTTTGTTACAATGTTCCAAGCAGTATAACTATTATTATGTTATTTTTTTTATGCTGCTCACTCTAGAGACATAAGATGGTTGCTGAACTTCAGTAGTTACATCTATAGTTTACCTGAAAAAAAAAAAAAAAAAAGGAAAGGAAAAAGAGAAAGGGCTATGCCCATTGTCACTGATTTTCTTTTTTAAATCAGTAAATCAAAAGCCTTCCTAGAAATTTCACATAAAAAACTTCCTCTTACATCATATTGAGCAAAACTGAGGCCAACCCTGAACTAATCACTGGCCAAGAGGAATAGTGATGTATCATTAGATCATTAGACACCTCAAATAACTATGGCTTTACTATCTAAAATATTTTTATGTGATTAAAGTTATGAAATATTTTATGAATTAGATTCTTAGAGGAAGTTAATATGGGGCGTAGTTAGAATAAGAGTCGTTATTGTTTATTTAGGTGATCAATCTTCTTTTTATTGTAAAAGCAATTTATGCTTATTTAAACCAAATATTCAAAAAAGGTGTAATGAAAAATTTAACAATACACTTTCCCAGGTTCCATACACTCAGCTTATCAAAGTTAAAAGTTTGGAACAGTGTTTCATGACTTTTTGTAATAATGGTTCTCGATAGGACTTGGTCAATGACTGCCAGCTTTGCTATTTTTGCCCTGACTTTCAATTTAGGACCAACCAGAGAAAGCCAGATGCACTCTCCAAACCAATCACATACGATGCACCACTTTGTGTTAGTCTGCCTCCAGTTTCCCCCTGCAAACATCTTCCAATCAGGGCCTACCTGAGCCTTCCTTTTTTTTCACTGTAAGGCTTTCCTACTCCCCGAGATCCTTTTCAGTAAGTGATGGTGGCTGACTTCCTTGCTATAGCAAGCTCTGAATAAATAGTCTATGTTGGTTCTGATTTGGTAGCCTTTGTTTATTTCGCACTCTGCATATCTTTGGGTGAAGGAGCACAAGAAGAGGAAATAATGTAATTTCTAGCACTTTGCACATTTCAAGGCATGAAAGAATGATCACAAAAGTTTTTTCTGGGGGCTGGTATTCACAGGTAGATGAAGAAACAGATTTCAGAGAAATGAAGCAAACCTTGCAATGATGTGAGAAATGCTGATGGCACCAAGGTAAATTGAACCATTTCACTCTCTTTTTTTAAAAATATAAATCAGATCTGTAAGAGATGCTGAGATGAGATAAAGAACTATACACTCTTAAATAAAAATTCTGCAACAAAAATAACAACAGAAAGAGCTAATCACACAAATCCTTGACCCCAAGCCATTACAAGTAAACTGCACTGCAGCCTTCACTGAGATGGTAGAATTTCCACTTCCTTCCAGTGTAATGCATTAGCTTTTCAGAGAAGTGAAATAAGTTGGCACATAAAGTAAACATTTTTAAAAATGTCAGAAAAATCTCAAAAATACCTTTGAATGTTACTCAATGCTTTACTCATGGACCAAAGCAAAAATGATTATTAAGTATGAGACACTCATAGGCTGTCCTATGAAATAGATACTATTCAAAGATAATTTTCAAAAAAGGTAAAATAAGACTGTCATACTGATTGAACACAGTTAAATTTTTTATTTAACTCATATGATATGGGGGAACCAGACAGTAATTATAATTGGTTCAAGGGACAAGTCAAAACAGAACAGATTTCTTTATAAAAGAAATCTTGAGACCAACTGTAAACATGACAAAATAAATTGCAAATGAAACCATTTTTACCAAGAACAGGGTGGGGGTGGGGTGAAGAGGAAGTCAAATTACTACTAGTCAGGAACACATACATTTCCTACAATTTAGAAAGAGTTGCAGAATAGCTGAAAGGCAATGATAATAAACAGGGCTAAAATCTGATAATATAGAGATTATTCTTTAGATGATGCTTAGTTTTCCATGGAAAGAAAATTTTCTACAGTACATAATTTTAAGAGAATGAAATTCATAGGGTTAATAGAGTCCAATAGGCTTCAGTCTATTTCAGAGCTAGTCAATTTGGCGTGACTGTATGAAAACAATTGAGAGTATCTAAGCACTGCTAATTCTAACATCACTTAAAAGTTCTAAAAGCACTACGTTTCAAACTCTAGGTACATAAACAGAGTCCACTCCTCCCTTTCCACACCACCCCTGCATCTTCACCACAAGTTTATTATTTACCTTTTATATTTTAAGTCCCAAGACTTCCTTCCTTCAGTATTTATTGAGTCACCTCCATATGCTGATCTTTGCTCTCTCTGCTGAGGACAAATCTTGGAGGGCAAATCAGAGATGGACAAATCTTGCTCCTTATTCAGCTGACATTATTCCTCTATGTCTAAATCGGACATGTGTAGCAAAAAAGTTAATGGCAGGTATAAATATCTTCAGATCCCTGGCCTGGGAAATTGTTACAGAGACCTGTTGGTATTATAATATCTTATTTGTATTCTTCTGACTCTTAAGGTACAACAGTATTCATTTCCTAGTTTTGAAGCAAATAGCACATAAAGGCTGGGAAAAGTGAAAGCTCTTTGGATTAGCAGGACAAAATTGAGAGGAGTTGGGATTACCTGTGGTGGGAGGGTGAGGGATACAAGTTATAAAATCTTTGTTCCTGTTAAAGCCCAATTTGCCAAAGATCAGCACAGACAAGCTTCTAGTTGGACAGAATCAAATTTAAACACTCGACACAGTGAGGGAAGGCCCCCAAAATAACTATATGCCGCTGTTCAAGAGGAGGGAGGAAAGCATCTTTTGTGAGGTTTGGGTTCC
>NW_006430723.1:4712115-4734329 GCF_000325575.1 Pteropus alecto | reverse complement strand
AGGATTCTGAAAAGGGTCATATTTCTGCATTGGGCACTATTTCTGAAGTAGGATTAGGAGAAGCAGCAATTAACTAAGGATTTGGTGCTATTATGATGTGGAGATTTAGGAATTGGATTTCCCCAGTAATAGATAAAAATAGCAATGGGTACAAAAATATCATTGGTAAGAAAACAGTGGTCACTCAAGGCAAAAGCACACTGTGAGTGTTTTGGAAAGAGCCACCCAAATTCTAATGCATGCCAACTCATAGTTCCTTCCCCACGGTGACAATTCCAAATGGCTATGTTAGGCTTATTCCCTAGTCAGGGCTGTTGAAAAAATCTGAAAGAACAAAGAGAGATTTCATAAAATATGGTTGGAGTTTGTTGAGTCGCAGAAGGGGAACGATATTCTCTGACAAATTACGAAACAAAAAATAACATTTCAGATTCCACTGCAAAACACGATCCTTAGGGATCTCTAAAATAGTTGTAGTTTTATAAGTAAATTGTACATTTTCTTCAGACACTGTGAGGTGGGAAGTAGAGGCAGCCTTGGGAACAAGGTGACAGCTGAAGAAGATGAAACTTGCATATATGGGAAAGAAATTCTACCTGGACTGAGTCTTGACACTTACTCACCTCTAAGGTTAGAGGTCAGCAGATAAGCCACTAATACGTATCACCGTGGCTAGAGATTTGCTCTAGAAACTAGAGAGTAACAATAAAGGGTCCTAAAAAATACCTGCTGACTCTCACTTCTTTTAGAGGAATGGGTGCATCAGCCAGAGAGAAGCCCAATAGCCTGGGATAAGCCTGTAGGGTCTGGATTCTCAGAAACCAGCAAAAGCCATATTTACTCAAGGTTTCCTGAAATGAGATGATATAGGATGCCATTCCCAAGTCTGTTCCAGTGGCATGCCTTCTTAAAAAATGAAGTTTGACCTAGAGGCACCTTCTTGCCATCCCTCATCTCTGTTGGATACCCACATTCTAACTCTTTCACTGACAACAGAAGTTCAAGACCCAGTCTTCTTGGATCTGTACTTAGAAATACAAACTGGACTAACACCAAATATGTCAAGTCATCCTTCGAAGTTAGGCTTGTGAAGGATGGGAATTTTCATCAACAATTTTTTGTGTCGTGTCTCTGAATATATAACATCCAAGCCCAGCATGAGGGATACTGTATCTGTTGTAGAAAAACAATACCCATAAAGTGACTATAATGCATGCGAAAATAGCAAAATATTACCTGTGGAGTTACCATGATAATGAAAGACACTAACACCAAGATAGCATGCACTACGTGCTAGGTGTTGTTCTTAATCGTTTACGTGTATTAACTCATTTAATCTTCACAACTACCATGTAAAATAGGTACCATTATTATTCCCTTTGTCAGATGAGAAAACTGAGGCATATAATGCCCATCAATGGGTGAAATGCCTTTTCACAGACGAGTAGAAGATTTCTACTAATAGGCAGTATCTCATGTTTAGTGTATAGTCACATCGTTTTTAGAGTGAAATCTCTTTGTTTCCTGAGACTACATTTGACCAGTTATTTCCCTGAAGAGCTACTAGAGATGCCCTAGAGGAAGTGAGGGCCCTGAAATGGAAGGTAAAGAGCAATTGTAAAAAGCACTCTCGAACAATTGTCTAGACTGAAAAAATACACTAAAATTCCCTCCCAAAGAAGAATGAATAAATTGTGGTGTAACTAAGAAATGGAATTTCATACCAATTAATAAATCTTACAAAGATAATGTTGAAGAAAAAAATCAATCAAGTTGCAGAAGAATATATGATGTTGTTTATATGTAACGTGAAATTATACAAGTAGTACCAAATGGTGCTTAGGGATACAGGCAGTAAAAGTATAAAGAAATGTATGCTTATCATTAATGGTAAATTCAGGAATATAGCTACTTGAAGGGGGAAGGGAATGATTGTGACTGGGTAGAGGCAAACAGAGGATCAACTGTATTGTTAAAATTCCATTTATTTTATTGGCAGAAAGTGTATTTAAATGATCGTTCTTCATTTATTTGTACATATAAATTATTTTCTATTTTGAAAATTGAAAACAATTTTAAGGAAAATCTATATTTGTATCACCTAATTTTATTCAAGGATAGAAAATGATTCTCAGACCCACAAACTAATTTGAAATATCTCTTGCTCCAGGTAGAGAAAAAAATTAGCCTCACAGACATTTGCTTATGTACATCTGCTTTACATTTTTGATAAGACAGCTTACATGTCTGATTTTAAAAAATATGAAACTTTAAGAACAATGTCATCCGGAAATATAGCCAGTACTTGGTTATGCACTTCAGAGTTTGAACCATAAGTGAAAAATTAGCTGAATTTTCTCCATATTGGCTGATGTGTACCCAGTTAATCATGGCCTGATGTAGTTTGTGCTCAAATGAAAGGGTGTTATTAATTTAAGTGAGAAATATCCAGGTTTGAGAAGGTTATGTTCTAGCATTGAAAAGACAAAGTTTCAGGGCTACCCTGTATTGCACATTGATTCTGAGTTTAACCCATAAGAGTATGATGTTCAGCATAGAGCAAGCATCTCCATGTCACACTCAGTTTGCAGCAGGTTTGAGGAACCTGCTTTGTGGTTGGTATTATAGAATCATTTTGCAAGCAGAGCGAGAGTGAGACTTTTAACAGGCTTAGGGTCTGTGAAATAAGATTAGCAACTAGGTTGAAACTGAGGAGCTGGGCCCTATGATGTCCAAACAATAGTTGACTGTCTTGTTCTTATTACCCTTTGAAGAAATGTCAGACTAAGAGGGAATACACAGCATTGCACTGGACTTATAGAGACATATGGTATGTAAATTATTTGTTCAAAATGGAGCTTAGCTGACATTATTGAGACATTTCTTTGAGGGGAATTGGAGACTTTATTCTGAACAGTCGAAGTGCTCATTCCAACTGTGAATATGCAAAAGCATTTGCAGCTCATTTGCAACCATGTTTGTACTTCTTGTAATTGGACCAGAATTTGCCAAGCAGTCATCTTGGCAGACACTTGAATGTGACTGTGTTTGGCCTTGTATATGGAAAAGCAGAAAAAGCCAATCTGCAGAGAGTGAGAAAGCTGAACTGGCAAAGAGGGAGAGACAGATAACTATGAGGAGATTGAGAAGGCGACAGGAAGAGACAGGCCCAAATGGGGTCGTGATGATTTTCCAGGATCAATAACCCACCAATGACTCCCCCCGACCCAAGCTTATTAAAATGCTTTTCTCTTATTTGCAACAAAAATTACTTATTAAGACAAACGGGGTCTATAGCAGTGAAATCAGGAGACTTACCATTTTCCATTGTAGTACTGATCTATGGCTCACTGTGTTTTCTCACCAACAAGCCCACAGTTTCCCATCAGGCAGTTATTTTCCTACCTCACCACACAATCAATGGCAGTGAATGTTCTCTTCCCCTTCAGTCAGAGCCACTAGGCAAAAAGTAGACCTATACATTTCATTGCTATTTGAAAGTCTTTTTAAAATACTTGAGTCTACTACTTGAGCCACTGAAAGTCCAAGCTGGTGACAATTACTAAAAAAGAAAGATAACATTTATTGGCTACTTATCATGTCTAAATATGATGATCATGAGTATAACTAACAGTTCAGAGGAACAAAGTCTATGGAGGAAGTAATCATCACATGGGACCAAGGATGGGACAGAAGTTGAAATTCAAGGTGCCTAAGCAGCTGGGAATTTGAGGTACAAAATCTCAGAAAGTCAGAAACTATAGAAAAGTAGCCTCAACATATGTCTGCAATCTCCCCTCAAGGCATATGCCAACTCCTAAATTGAAAGAGTGATTGATATTGATAGAACAAACAGAAAATAAAACGTAGAAGATTTGAACAATGTCTTAACCAGCTTGACCTCACTGACATATTTAGAGCACCACAACCAACAGTTGGAGAATGCTAGTTCATTTTAAATGCACAGGAAACATTCACAGTAATAGACCACATGCTCTTTTGGAGGCCTGAAATCAAACACAATATACTTTCTGATCACAGTAAATTTAATTTATATATATAAAAAATAAAGATAACTAGAAAAACCTGAAATGTGTGGAAATCAAGCAATGTACTTGTAAATAATTTATGGGTCAAAGAAGGAGTCACATGAAAATTAAAAAATTTTAAACTAAAAAAATGACATATTAACATTTGTGGTTTGTAGCTAAAGCAGTGTTAGAGGGAAAGTTATAGCTGTAAAACCATATAGTAGAAAAGAAGGTAATCTAAGTTTTGACTAAGAGGTCTAATATTCCACTGGGCTTGACTCAATTTTATACAGGCTTCTTCTTCCTGACTCAAGGCCCCTGACTTCTTTCTTCTTAAAGCATTTATTTTAGAAAAGTTATGATTACAAAATTCTCCTCTGCTTCATTGAGAAGTAAATCTTTAACCCATTTCCCATTTGCTCCGAGAATACTCGCCAGTAGCACTTGGGGCTGCAGCATTTACCCCGAGATGACTAATGGATCACAGTCCTAACCTTTTCCTCAAAGTTCGCCATGAAATATCTCTCTGGAAACAAATGACGTCATTCTACTTATAGCTGTTTTTAGTAGTGATATTTCCATTTACAAAATATAGTAATTCTCAATCACTAAAAACGTCAAATCCTGGAAAACATAGCATTACTACATGTGATGTTAAATGAACACTGGCAGTGAGCTGCACTTTATCTAAACGGGAAAAGGGTTAAAAAAAGTTTCCTACCAGTTTCACAGCCCTGGACTCTTCCTCAAAGACCTCTGAGCCGTCCCTTTGAAATTTAATCATCAAAGAAGAGGGGGAATATGGTTAATAATATTATGATAAGTTTATACCATGACAGATGATTGCTAGACTTAGTGTGATAACCATATTTTCAGGTATATAAATGTCAAATTATTATATCGTACCCCTGTGTTGTATACCAATTACACTTAAAAAAAAAAAAAGTTACAGCCTAATCTGTCAGTCTCCATGGAAGGATAGGTGCCTAATTCAGTGGGTACTTTGCTCCAAGTTATACAACTATCTCTTATCAGGAAGAGAGGAGTAACTTTACTTTCTCTCTGGGTAAAGGTAATTTGCAAACACAGATGGTCTACAGTTCTCCCCACATCAGCTCTTAAAATCTCTCCCCGCTTTATTCCAGCAGAGCTAAATATCCAGACCTGGTTTGTTCTTTCTCTCTTAATGTTGGAAATTTCTGTTTGCTCATCTTTTCCAGTGAGATTTTTTTCTTTGTTTCCATTTTAGAAGAAAATAGAAAAAAGTAGCAAATTATATCCTAAGAGAGTAGAAGGATAGAAATAATATAAGATCACACATCAATGAAATAAAAAATAAATGCATAGTAGAGAAAACCATAAAACCAAAAGCTGGTTCTTGAAAAGAGCAATAAGACAGGTAAACTTCTAGTAAGACTGATTTAAAAAAAAAAAAAGAAAAGAAAAACAAATTATCAATATTAGATATGAAAGAGGACATTAAATTGTACCTATTTGTTATTAAATACGAAAGGTCATTCTTTTAATTTTATCTATGTGTTATTCACTAGGAAGTGTCATTCGCAGTATTGTGAATAGAAATGAATTGAAGTTCAATTTTACTCTCTTATTGATTATGACCCTGTATTCACATTGTGGGCCTAATTGGCATCTTGATGTAGGAGCTCCTCAGAGCAGCTTACTACAATAAAATAACATGTAAAAAGAATTAAAAGTTAAAACATAAAGTAAAACAAAAGAAAGAAAATGTATTAAAGTTTCCTTTGTTTTTGATCCTTCTATGAGGAAACTTCTGGACAGGTGCAGTTTAGACATGGATGCAGGCATTTTTGGGTTCTCTGGGTCACAATATTATACATGAATATGCCCATCCCACCATTTTTTTCAGTATCTATGAATTTTTTTTTCCAGAACAATACCTTACACCCATCTTACATTTTTAATAGTTTTCAGGTTGCAAGAAATAGAAGGTAGTGTTCATAAAGGTAGGTGGAAACAGGAAAACTGGCAGACAATTGAATTTTTGACTTTGGACATTTTTCCTATGAAGTATCTTCCTTTGTCTAACTACATAATGAAATTGAGAACAGTTTTTATGTGCATCAAATCCAAGCTGAGACAATGAAAACCCTTTCTTGGGAACTTAGAATGGGGAATGGACACTCAGAGGTCAAAGTCTCTCTGGCAGCTGGACTGTAACATGGAGACTGGGAGCCACTGTATTTTAGGCTAGGGCGATAAGAGAAGTAGAAAAAACCATTCTGATCAATACACACAAATACACACACACACACACACACACACACGAATGAAAAGTTGTGAAAGAGAACTGAAATGGAGATGAAAAGACAGGAGATGAAGCAGTCTGATGGCAGAGGCCCTGCATCCAGGTTCTTTCTAATAATTTCCAACATTTTTCTTATCATCAGTTCTGTGACACAAGCTCTTTTTTTTTTTTTTTTTTTGGTTGAAGCTTGTTTGAGCTAGATTTGTACATGTAATAAAAGAGAACCCAGAAACTATCACATAAAAGTGAAGACATTTTAGCTTAGGATGCAACAGAACTGCTGTGTTTTAATGGAAAGTAGAGTCTCTTATAAAGTAGGCATTTCTTTTTCTCTATTCTTGTTACTTCTTCCTTCCTTTGACATGACTCTTATAATGATTATTTATAGAATAAATGAATGAATGGATGATTTATATCTATACTTTTACACTTGATACTTCTCAATGGGTTTTGTGTTAAAATTTATAAAGAGAAAAATGTCTTTGCCTTGGTGTTAGTTTTAGGCAGAGACTTTATTCCAGGACACCCCACCATGACTGAAACTTTAGGCACCTCACCCTAGTCTAATCAGCTGTTGCTAGAGTGGTAATATATCATGATATAAAGTATGAAATCTTAAGTAAGAAGCCACCTTTAAGAGCTTTGCCCAGAAGGTGGCTTTATAACCAGCAGACACTTCTAGTTTTCCTGATTTGTCAAGCAGATGCAGCTATTTATGTGCTGTCCTATACAAAATATGTAAGTGACAGTGGTTTATTGATTTATAAACACACTTGCACAAACAGCACATATCTTCCCTTTTTCTTCACTAACGTCATTGCTAATTTTACCCTGCATTCTGCAGTTCACAAATCAGAGAATAGAACCTCAGAAGAGCACAAACCAATATCTTCACATGATCAGTTTTCTCGATGGAAATAATGATGACAATAACAAACATTTATTAAATAATCTTTTGTGTCAGACACCATGTCATAACTGACATTATCTTGCATTTGGAGTACCCATGAATTATAGAAGTACTTATCAAGGTTTTGAATTTCATAAACTAGATATGGAAGCTGTCATAGGGTTGTTAATTCTGTATTTTATTAAAAACAAAACAAAGTAATATGAAATTTACTATCCTCATCATTATTTATGAAGAGGATATTCTAATACCCCCAAACATGTATAAAACATAATCACTGGGGAAATTTTTAATTGAACAAATTTAGTTTTGTATTATTTTATCAAATTCTTTGTTTTTCACTTCTTGGTGCAGCCAAGTAAAGATTTAAGATAGGCTAGAACAAAGTATACAGTACAAGCATTTCAGAACTGCTGTTACATAATACTCAAGATTTGCAGAGGTGGAAAGAAGACATTCATTGATTTAAATTGGAACATCAACGGTCACTTCTTCCTAACTTGACTGACTGTGGCTTCCTTCATCACAAGAAGATGGGATGTTAAAAGATATAATATGACAGCTGTTTGGAAGAATTTCTCTTACCTTGAAGAAATTGCCCATAATGGAAATGCAGCTGTGGCACCTACAGGCTGTGTATGTTTATTGGAGGAAGAGGTTCCACGTGTTTCAAACAAAACAGATGCTCACTCTCTCACAGATCTTTGTATCGGTTTTCTCTCTTCGCCCTTGAAAATAAACCCCACTGTGTTTACCTGTAAGGGAGCCATTGAATTAAATACTATTCAGAGGGCCACGGTATTTGGGTTAGCAATTCTTGGTTTTAACACGACTGTCATCACTGGCTCCCTGCGGTTGATACAGACAAGGGAGCAGGTGGATATGATAATCTCTACAATAACGGAGACCATTTCTCCATGGAATGGCTCGCATGGCCAAATGAGGGTATTATAGACAATATGAGGCAGTTCTCAGCATTACCACTCACTCTCTAGGGGTTACTCTTCCTGAGTCTGAGCCAGAGGAATGGACAGTTTTATAATTTCAAAGAAGAGAAAACGATGGCCAAGGATGCAGAATTGAGTTAGTCAGTAAATTCACTCCGAGATAAGGTGAGGAAGATTTAACACTCAAGACTTTGCTGAAAATGAGTGGACAGAAAAGAGGTGATAACGATGGTCCAAAACAGCAAGCATCTGTAGAAAGCTTCATTGCCGGTAAACCACAGACATGGGGAATCAAGAAACCCCTTTAAAGTCTCAACTCACAAGGGAAAGGACAAGACTCAGAAAACCTGCTCCCCGTTCCCCTTTTCTAAACAGGGCTGCAAAGCTTGGATGAACATAACCCAGTTTGATTGCTGGCCTCTGGGGTTTTAAGAAACTTCAGGCTGCTTGGGCCAAAAGCTTCATTGCCGGTAAACCACAGACATGGGGAATCAAGAAACCCCTTTAAAGTCTCAACTCACAAGGGAAAGGACAAGACTCAGAAAACCTGTTCCCCATTCTCCTTTTCTAAACAGGGCTGCAAAGCTTGGATGAACATAACCCAGTTTGATTGCTGGCCTCTGGGGTTTTAAGAAACTTTAGGCTGCTTGGACCAAGGAGAACAGAAGACATGTATATTTCTGCAATTCTAGCAGATGCATTTTGTCATACATTTATGAAATCAGAAAGAATCTTCTAATTATTATGTGCCCTTTTATGGAAAAATCATTAATTAAATGATGCATTATATTATCAATTGCTTTTTATAACGGTGGCACCATGAGGTTGAGGAAATAATATTTTAAAACTTCATTTATAGTCTACAGCCATGCTACCCTGAACAATCCCAATCCTGTCTAATCTCAGAAGCTAAGCAGGTCAGGCCTGGTTAGTACTTGGATGGGAGACCACCTACAAAGACCAGGTGCTGTAGGTGTAAAAAACAAAAAAATAAGAGATTGTAAGCTGACAAAGTCCTTGCAATCTGTGAGATTGACCAAGGGTTGCTTCACCTAAAACATAAAAAATAAAAATATAACCTCATCTATAATGGGAAGAAGGCTCTAATATTTCCTTGGACTGAGATCACTTTGTTTCCAGGACTTAGGTGCAGTGCTTCAAATAAGAATTAATGTGACTTCAGCAGAGAGGGAGTTAGGACCATGCAAAATGAGCAAGACTTGAAAAGTCAAGTAAAGATTTCTTTGAGCTCTCCTTTCTAGCAATTAAGGATTGTATTTGGTAGTGATATTTTTGTGATTATTTTTATCAGCACATTTTTGTGTTTTGTGCTTTGTGTTTTTTAGAGCATGAATGTTAGATTAATATGTACCCTTCTCAATATACTCTCTTGGCAAGAAAAAGTTCTTATTTATTTAACTCCTCTTTTCAAAAGCAACCCATTTGAATAAAGAAAAGTCTAAACTAGTCTAATAAAATCCATCTTTTTTTTTAAAGGAGAATAACAAAATCACCTTTAGTATAGGTTCTGTTCCTGAAGAGAATGTAGAAAAGCTTAAGAGACTGTAATTTCTAATTTAAGGAGAAAAGTCTGGGTAATCTACAGAATTACAGCTTTTTTTCATTTTTAATAATTTATGTTTCAATTGTAGTTGTCTTATGTTGTTATATTAATTTCAGGTGTACTATATAGTGATTAGACATTTATATAACTTACAAAGTGATCACCTTGATAAATCTAATACCTATCTGATTCTATACATAGTTATTACAATATTATTGACTATATTTCTTATGCCATACTTTACATCCCATAACTGTTTTGTAACTACCAATTTGTCCTTCTTAATTTCACTTTTTTCACTCATCCCTTTAACCTCTCTCTTCTCTGGTGACCATCAAAATGTTCTCCATATCTATGAGTTTGTTTCTGTTTTGTTTGTTTATTTTGTCCTTTAGATTCCATGTGTAAGTTAAATCGTATGGCATTTGTCTTTCTCTGTCTGACTTACTCCACTCAGCACAATACCTTCTAGGTCTATCCATGTTGTTGCATATGGTGAGATTTCATTTTTTTTTATGGCTGAGTAATATTCCATTGTATATATGTACCACCTCTTCTTTATCCATTCATTCATAGATGGACACCCAGGCAGCCTCCATATCTTCACTATTATAAATAATGTTGCAATGAACATATGAAGTCACATGTCCCTTTGAGGTAGTGTTTTGGGTTTCTTTAAATAAACATCTGGAAATGGGAAACTAGGTCCTTTTTTTCTTTTGTTATAGCCTTTGTTTTAAAGTCTATTTTGTCTGGTATAAATATTGCTACCACTGTGACATATCATCTCACACCTGTCAGAATGGCTATCATTAATAAAGAACAACAAGTGTTGGTGAAGATGTGGAGAAAAGGGAACTCTCATACACTGTTGATGGGACTGCAAATTGGTACAGCCACTATGGAAAACAGTCTGGAGGTTCCTCAAAAAATTAAAAATGGATATACCTTTTGACCCAGCGATTGCACTTCTGGGTATTTATCTGAAGAAAACCAAAACAATAGTTCATAAAGATCTATGCACTCCTATATTCATGGCAGCACAATGTACAATAGCCAAGATATGGAAGCAACCTAAATGCCCATTAACATATAATTGAATAAAAAAGTTATGGTCCATATATACAATGGAATAATACTCAGCCATAACAAAAATGAAATCATACCGTTTGCAACAACATGAATGGACCTAGAGGTTATTATGCTGAATGAAATAAGTCAGATAGAGAAAGATAAATACCATATGATTTCGCTTATATGCAGACTCTGAAAGAACAAAAGGAACAAACTAATTGAAAACAGACTCATAAATATAGAAGACAATCTGGTGATGGCCAGAGGGGAGGGGGCCAAAGGGACTGGAAAAAAGGGGTGAAGGGTTAAGGAAGTACATATTAGTAGCTGACAGAAGTTCACGAGGATGGGGAGCACAGCATGGGGAATGCAGTTAGCATTAATGTAATGGCTATGTGTAGAGCCAGAGGAGAGAAAGAGTAATCAGGGGGATCATTTCATAAACTATATAAATGCCTAACCAATGCACTGTATACTTGAAGCTAATAATAAAATAAAATTAAAAATATATGTATACATAAATAAATAAGGACATTAACCTAAACTAAAGTTTATATTTTATTCACATTTCCTCAGTATTTTCCTAAAGATTGTATTCTGTATTCTCCTGTATTTCTGACTCTCAAAATTGATATAAGAAATATTTGTTGCTTTAAGCTGCTAACTTTGGAGACAATTTGTTACACAGAAATAGATAACTACTACAATTGTGTAGCCCCAAATTGAGTAGTGTGCTCCTTCCATTCTGCTTGCACTCTTTACTAACTGTTAATTTCTTATTTCTTCTGGCCCTTTTACCTTATATTTTGAATTGATTCAATAAACTGCATATTAATTTCATTTGTGAATCTTTGCGTTCCATGATCTCTGAGCAGTGGACTTGGAGGCTGCCACTGCATCTAGACCATTTCCCAAGGCAATAACATTGATATCAATAATGGCTGCCACAGGTCTCATGAAGTCTTCCTCCTGATTCTGGGGTAAGGACACAGGAATAGTTTTTCTGAAGTTGCATAGCTGGTTAGGTAGAAAGGGTTTGTCATTTTTACACAGAGTAAATGCTGGAGAAGTCTTGGAACTAATCTGAAGATTTTGGTGCATTTCCAAAGTTAATCTAGAATCTGCCCTAAACATAAGCAGATGGTGTTATCAGTGCTAGCCACAAGTTGATCTGTAGCATGTTTCTAGATCTATAGACCAACCTTTGACTCTTCTTTTCATACTGACTCCTAGACATAACTGACCCCTAATTTTCTGTTCTTTTCGACCTCTAGCTACAGTCACAGACTGAAGCTTAACATCATAACCTGTTTCACAACTATGGATCTGTGGAGTCAGAGGTTCAGATAAAGGTTTGGTTGCATTAGTACTGCCTAATCCCATTTCTTAGGAGCTACAATTCAGTCACCCTATCTGACTTTTTGTCATCAGTTAGTATAAAGTTAGGAGAGAACACCTCAGAAAATAACCAGGGTTGAGATGGTATTCATGGGAAAAAATAAATGATCAACAATTGGTTACTGAAGACTTTCTATGTACCAGGCTCTGCACTAGGTGCTATGAAAATTTGTGAGATGAATAAGATTTAGTTCTTGCCAGCAAACTTTGAAACACATTTATTTATCAGTGATAGAGTCACAATAGTTATTCATGAAGAGGGCATGGTAGGAAGGATGATAGAACGAGGCAGATAAAAGTAAGAATGTTAATGACTATATTGGCAGGGTGGATACTAAGGTTTGTGTGAGACCTGTATCATGTCATGTTTTGTAGGAAAATTTTACTTACATAAAACTAATAATTACTTATATTCATTTTCTATAGCTTCCATAACAAATAACTGGAAATTTAGCAACTTCAAACCACACACTTTTATTATCTCACAATTCTGTAGATAAGAAGTCTGGACTCGGCTGTTTCTCTGCACCAGGCTTTAGAAGGCTGAAAGCAATATAACACTAGGGCTGTATTCCTTTCTCGAGTCTCTGGGGGATGAATCTGCTTCCCAGCTCATTCATATTGTTGGCAGTACTCAGCTCCTTGTGGTTGCAAGACTGAGGTCCCTGTAGCCTAGCTGGTTGTCAGTGGGGGGTTGTTCTCAGCTTCTAGAAAATAACCATATTCCTTAGCTCATGCCTCCTTCCAGTGCATTTTCAAAGCCAGCAATGGTGAGTCAAATCCTTTTCACACTTAAGATCTCTCTGTCCTCTCCTTCTGCCTCATCTCTTCTGTATTCTGCCATATCTCTTTGACTTTTCTCTCCTCCTCTTCTTTTAATGGCTCATGTGATTAGATTGCCCCCACTCAAATAATTCAAGATTATCTCCCTATTTTAAGATCAGCTACTTAGTAGCCTTAATTACTTCTGCAAAATTCCATACCAGCAGTACCTAAATTAGCACTCGATTGAATAACCAGGGTCACAAAGAGTGGGGGAACATCTTTAGGATTTTGCCGACAATAATGTTCAACAGCACTCCTGCATTAAGGAAATTCTGATTTGTTCCTTTGATACAAAGACCGTAAATCACAGATTCTCTCAGGGCTGGGAGTTGCAGAAAGTGAGGTGAAATAATGGGAACTGCTGATCACTTACAGATGTAAAGGCAAAAATGATTTTGCTGTTTAAATATCAGCTCCATTTGGAGCCAGCAATCACAGATGTCATTATGCGGTTAAAAAAAATCAAATCAATACATTCTTGGAGTGATGATCACTTAGAAGGGTCATAAATTGCAAGTATGGCTTGCGAGAAATAGATGGGGAGACTTGCCCAGTATAATTGGCTTTTTGTCTTTGAAATGCCCTGGAGGAAGGACTGCATTGATGAAAGATGGGGCTACTGTGTAGGAAACTGACTAGAAAACTGGAAAATCTCTATGGCCACATGTAACCATGCCTAAAAAAAGGAAATTTCACCTCTGCAAAGGTTTAACCTCTCAATAAATTTTTTATTTTTACTTTCGAGTAGGTAGTACATTCCCACAGTTGCAGAAATTATACGTGTGTGTGTTGCATGTGTGCATGAGAAAATTTTCTCCTACTTTTGTCCCCATCTTTCTTGATTCCTACCAGCACCCATATTTGAAGATAGCCACCTTTATTAATGTCTTCTTTATCCTCCATGAGTTTATGCATATAAAAACAAATATTAATATATTTTTCTTATCTTTCTTCTATACAAAATACAATGTACTCTATTTTGTATCTTGTTCACTTATATCTTAGAATTTTTTTCCCATCAGTACATGAAGAACTTCTACATTCTTATAGCTACATAGTATGGATTCTCAATTCCTTATCTGCATTTCAGAAAAACAAAATAAACAAAACTTTCAATTGCTCAATATTTCACTTCTAGATATATATCCAAGAATAGAGTGTACATGTATACACTACGTGATATGCATTAGAATGTTCTTAGCAGAACTATTTATAAATCCAATACCAGAAATTACCCACATGTTCATCAGAGGAAGAAAATATAAATAAATTGTAGTAGATCCATATAATGAAATACCACACAGCAGTTAAAATGAACAATCTACAATCACATAAAATAATTTGGATGTATCTCACAAATACAGAATTGATTGAGAGAAGCCAGACTTAAGACAGCATATATTTTATGATTCCATTTTTGTCAAGTACGAAAAGAGGCCAAACTTATTCAAGTATTTAAAACCAGTTCTCTGTGAAAGAAAGCAAAGGTGGGTATTCTTTGATGCTGATAGTGTACTATTTTCTGATCCAGACTCTGGATGCTCTTACCTCTTGAAAGTTCATTAAAGCCAATATTTACAATTTGTGAACTTTCCTGCATATATATTATACTTTAATAAAAAGGAAAAAAAAAGATTAATGCAAATTTAAACTCTTAAAGTAGCATACATTTATTTTCTCACAGCTCTGTAGTTTGGAAGTATAGATATAGCATGGAGCTCTGGTTCTGAGTGCCAGGTTTCACAAGGCCAGAATCAAAGTGTCTTCCTTTCTAGAGACTCTAGAGGAGAATCTACTTTCAAACTCATTCAGGTTGGTAGCAGAATTCATTTCCTCACACTCGTGGGCTGAGGCATCTACTTCCTTGTTGGCTACCAGCCTCTCTCAGCCCCTACAGACATCTGTATTCTTTTTTTGCCCTCCTCAACCCATAAACCAGCAATGACGGTTAGAGCCTTTCTCTGTGCCTTTCCCTTCTGCCACAGCTATTTCCTCTTCTCTTCTGCCTTTTTCTTCTTCTTCCAGCCAGATGTGTTTTTCTATTTTTAATGGCTCGTGTATATTGGGTTCACACAGAAAATACATTGTAATCTCTCCATCTCAACGTCCATAACATTAATTACATCTATAAAGTTTCTTTTGTTATATAACCCAATGTTTGTAACCTAATGTAATGTCATGTAACTCTTGAACTGACAGGTTCTAGGGATTAGGGCATAGATATCTTTGAAGGACCATTATTCTGCCTCACTCAACGATGTAATCTCACCCTAACTGAACTGATTTGACCTGACCTGAAGTGAAGATTCTTAGGTATTATTGTCTTTATATATCCCACTTAAAGTGAATTTTTAAACATATTGCTGCAGAATATTAATGTGGTTGATAAAGACGTGTTGCTCTAGTTCCTTCTGGGAATGTCATGTAATATACAGTTGTCATATTACCTTTTAATCCCCAAATTCTGAATTCTAAAACATATCTGCTTTAGAGACTGTGGATTTGTATTTTATTGAATGGAGCTACCATAGTTTATTTATTCTGCTCTTTCGATACATATTTGTGCTATTTATACTCTTCTTCAGTTATTAGTAGTCTTAAAATGAACAACCTTGAACATACTTTATTTTGCATATATGTAATTGTACTTATATAATAAATATCAAAAAGAAAACTTTTAGTATCAAAGGGTATATGCATTTTCAATTTTGATATGATTGAATTGCCTTATGGAAGGTGAGGTATACACTAATTTATCTTCTCTCACTTCATATTATGATGATTCCTTTTTAGGGGAAATTATTTTATTATATGTGAACATATTTAAAATAGATCAATTATATTTTTGTATGTTTAAAAGAAAACTATTTATTGTGAACTATTTGTTCATATTCTCTTCAAATTTTTTCTATTGAGTTGTTGGTCTTTTAAAATTGATTTATAGAAAATCATTATATATTTGGTATATTTTTGGTATAAGCTAAAAATGGTTGTTTTCAGATTTATCCTTTGACTCTACTTATTGTTATATATTTTACATCACAGAAGTATTGTATTTTCATGTAAAATATATTATTAATTTGTCCTTTTATAGTTTATGGATTTTTAGTTATACAAACAAATGCCTTCTATACATTGCTTATATGTATGAATTATAAATCCAAGTTCTAATTCTGACCATATCACCTTATCAGTAACAACATATAAGGACTGGCTACATCCCAGTGACTCCATGAACTATATGTGTTAACATATTAAGGCTTTCTAATTTGCATATTCATAAATCCTACAAGCCAGAGAGTTGAGGATAGTAACAGAAGCATGTTCATTAATTATATATAGAACCAACATTAGGCTATATCAAGTATTAAAAACCCGAACCTAGATGGTATTTGTTCACATAGGGATGTGTGCATCTGTCACTGTGCTCTTTTCACTTGAAGGATGTCTTTGTCCAGATGCAGGGACTTCACTTGTATGAGATCCTTTGTTCCAGGTCCAATTTTTTGTCATGTTTTAAACAACCAGCATAGGGAGAAAGTGAAATTTCCCATGCAGAGAAAGTGAAATTGAGAGGAATGTATACTTCTGAGCTTTCTTGCTCTTACAGAGCTTGTAAAAACATAGGAGAATCAGCATATGTTGTAAGACAGGAGAAGAGGAAGAATATGGGGAAATGCTGGGGAAGAATTGGCAGGTGTCAGAGAAGGAATAAGAGATTTAATTGAAGAGAAAGAGGAAAAAATCCTAGGGAATCAGCATATGTTATATTTGGGCAAAAGAAGGAAAAGGGTAGATAGAATTTAGGGGAATTGTCAGATATTATAAAGGAGGAGATGTCATGGGGGAAAAGAAGGAGGAAAGTCTTAAAACCTAGAATGACCCCAAATTTGAGATTGATATTAGACATGGACTTAGAACTGAATCTTGGACCAGGACCCCAGTCATGAACATGGAACTGACCTAGGACATGTACATTGGATCATAACTTTGGACATGGACCATGTTTCAATTTTGATAGATATGATTGAATTGCCCTATGGCATATTATAACTAAATAATTAATTGTATTATTATTTAATCAATTTCTTTCTCATTTTCTGTATATCAAGTGTCAGCAAGTTATATTCGGTGGGCCAAAACTGGCCCATTGCCCGTTTTCATATGGCCCGTGAGATAAGATTTTCTTTTTCATTTTTAAATGATTCGAAAACAATCAAAAGAATAATATTTTGAGACACATAAAAACAAAATAGAATTGAAATTTCAATGTCTATAATTAATGTTCGACTAGACCGTAGACATGTCCGTGTATTTACGTATTGTCTTTGGCTGTTTTCGCGATACAGTGGCAGAGTTGAGTAGTTATGAGAAAGACAGTATTATCTATAGAGCTCAAACAATTTACCACCTGGCCCTTTATAGAAGTTTGCTAACCTATGTCCTTCACAGAGAAGATGAGGACCATGTTTATCATTATTAACATTGTATTAAGATTTCACATCTTAAAAACTATAAAATATGGTAAATTTTCACCAGGAATGCAATGAAAGCATAGTTTTGAAATACTTATATGAATAAAACTACACAGTGGTTAAAATCAATGAATAAAAACTATCTCAAAGTAGATAGATTTTTAGAACTTGAGGGCAAATGAACAAAAAAAAATTCAGAATGTTACACAAAATGTGATACATGTATATAAATCAAGAAAGACAATAATACTACATACGGTTGATTGATATCTCTATATGCAATAAAGAATTAAAAACCTAAATTAGAAGAATGATTAGAAAATTTATAGTGGAGAAGTAATAACAGAAGTGGAACTCAGGAATGGTACAAATAGGCTACTACTGTTTTTATTTCATTACTTCTTTTTGCTTCCTTATTTCTTAAAACATGAAGATATAAAGAAAGATGGCAAGATATGATCACTGTTCATTCTAGATAGTGTGTGTGTGTGTGTGTATAATGTTTGTTAAATGTTTTTTGTATCATAAAAATAATTCATAATAAACAGAAAAGCAACACGGCTCTGGAAGTTATTTATTTTTATTTTTATTTGTTGCTAAAAAAAATGTGAATGATGGAAATGCAGTTGAGATTTGCAGATTTACCACCAACAAATACATATAATTGATGGTAATCATTTGGATTATGACTACTTATCAATCACTGAATTATGGTGAGCTTATCCTAAAAGAAAAATAAATGACAGCCTTTATCGAATACATAATAGAATTAATATGATATGCAATAGGGAAATATTCTAAGACCAATGGAGACATTGAAACCCAATAAAAATTGACACAGTTTCTTGATAAAAACTTTATTGCCCTTAATAACGTCACAGGATATAAGATAGTTACTGTTTCTTACATATAGCTAACCAAATTCCAGCAGCTGTGGAATTAGCTTCCAACGCTTTGATAACTTCCCTTATTGGTCTCAGGGACTTTGAGGTTTGACCAGTCTGCCTTGTTTCACAAAGTACATGGGGCCTCATTTTATTATCCCTATCCCATTTCTTTTGATAGGCTTTAGGATAAGACAAAAGGACTAAAGTAGTATCTTGGATGTTTGGTTAATATTTCCCAAAGAGCTGTACTTTAGTGATAAATCTCCAATAAAATACATTTCAAAGCTATTTTTGATATTGACTTTGATGATCCATCTCCGGGAACTTCTCACATTTTGCCATCCTCGGAAGTAATATACTGGATTCCTGCAAAGCGATCATGTTCTCCTTGTATCAATTCTAAGAACAACCATACTGAGGCTTTTCTGCATTTACTAACATATTACACTTGGAGGATAATATGGATTAAAAAGTGCAGGTTAGACACCTTATCTTTTGGTAAAGAAAGCTTCTTAAAGCTCAGTCTTGGTTACTCCATGAGTAAGAATTCCTCTTTCACCACCAAGAAGTGGACTATAATCCAAAACCAGCTTTTAAATATAGTGTTTGAACAAATTTCTCAGAGCTTGGTTAATAAGGACTGGTAGAAAGAACAATCACAAATAAAACTCAAACAACTAAATTTTAGTGAGTTTGTGAGTTATCATGTAAAACAAGTGTCTTACATTGTGATTAGGGTAATTATAACCTTAAGGTTTATTATAAATATCACACTATTTCAATTGAGAAAAAAACAAAACTGAGTTTTAATAACTTCTCATGGGAGCTAAACTTAACTGTCTTCTAACTGGTAATGGAGAAATTCGAAAGGATAGTAAACCAAGTATAGCTTGAAAAGAATTATAGGGAATTATAAGGAATTATAGAGAACCACTTTTAATTCTGCCTCTTACAGATAAATGAAGAACTCAGAAGTTTTTCCACACTCTGAACTGTTTACGCTCTGCTTTGAAAAGTGGAATCTTATGATCAAAATTTTTAACTCTGAAGACATGATTTTTTTTTTTCTGGTCGGACACAGAATATTGATTACTCCATTTTTTTCCTTGTTTATATTTGTTTATTTGTTTACAAATCCAAAAGTCAGGTAGCCCATCCATGAAACATTTCAGATATTTTATTATTTATTTATAATACTTTAATATTTTATTTGACTTCTTCAAATTTCTTTTTAATGTGTATATGCATATATGATTATATGTAAATATTGTTCTAGTATGCTATTTCTAGTTTACGGTAATGATGGGGAAATATGAACTATTACTGATAGAGGACATGTAAGTTAAACTGTAACTTTCTATTTGGAAATTTTTAAACATGCAAAAAAGTTGAAAGAATAGTATGAGTAATACCTTTGTACCTTCCACTTAGATTCAGTAATTGTTATCATTTTAAAATTTATGCTTTGTTTCTCTCTCCTTGGTCCATTTTTCTCTTTCACTACACACACACACACACACACACACACACACACGCACACACACACACACACACATACACACACTTTTTCTTGAATAATTTGAAAGCAAGTTACAGAAATCATGATACTTATAAATACTTCACCATAAATATTAAAAAAAATATAAGGAAATTCTTCATTTAACTATAATATCATCACAAGAAAGACAATTTAAAAGTGTCGCATCATAAAATATCAGTCTATTTCCATATTTCTCAATTGTCTCTCAAATGACTTACTTTATTAATAAAGACTCAATTAAAATTTACTCACTAGATTAGGTTGCTATATCCCTTTAGGTTCTTTTAATCTAAAATGGTTTCTTTCTTCCACAACACTAAGTTTTCCAAAAATTCAAGAATATACTCCATTCTGGATTTGTGATTGCTTCTTCGCAAATAATTATTTTAATGTAGCATGGTTACTTCTCAAATCACCTTAACTATCATATTTGCATAATATATGATTTTTTAAACTTTAATTTTCACTGATCTCTCACTATAGTTATGTCTTTGCATTTATGTATTTTTGTATATGTTTTGTGCAGTAATTCTTTTTTTTCCTTTTTAATAAAAGAAACTGCTGGCTATACTGTTTATTAGAAAATTTGTGGGTTCTATTAACTTTTGGATTCTGAGGACATGAATCAGTTAAGAGTTTAACTGCCTGATCCCATTATGAATTCCTACCGTGGACACCTGCATACAAGCTGGCCTATAATACTAGTATGAGAGTCAGGGTTTTTAAAAAAACGTTTTCCCAGACTGGCGAAACTGAACCTGAACCACATAATGTGCTTCTCATGGTTGCCAAAATTGCCAACTCAGAAGTAAATCTAAGGAACTTTACCAAGTATCCCCATATAAAGCTGGCAACTGTCTCAATAAGAATGTAAGAAAAGTGATTTTTCATCAACAGCCCAATGACTGTCCTGCAAGGAAGTTGTTAGCAGCCTAGGACAGTGAGTATTTTGATGTAGCAGAGGTCTAACTTACATGCAAAATAAGGTCATGTTTCCAATTTCATCCAGTTCCTGTTCTGACCTCTCTTTAACTCTTAGTCATTTTTCCTTTGGCTCTGCCTCTTTTATTTAACTGTCGTCATCCTAAGGTTTTAAATTCCTTCATTGCCTCTTATTCTATCACATTATCATTATCCATCAGGGAAGCTCCATCTCTCAGATGACTGGCAAGGCAAGTTTATTAATCTGATTTTCCTGAGATCTTGGCTCATCTATTGACTCGTCATATGATTCTTAATAAATGATGATCTTCTTTAAAACTAGCAACTATGTTTAAAAGGCAACCCTGAACCATCACTGTCACTCTTAGCTCTAGTTTCTTCTATGCTCATGCCTGTCTATGATTCTTGTAATTCCCACACTCACCTCCACTTGTAATCCACCAGTTATTTAATTTTACTACCCAATGGAAAGAAATACATATGTGCACTTACAGAAATGAGTTCTTGAGATATCAACCAGAAGAACTACTCCAGGATATCTTCCACTTGAAAATTTAATACCACATTGTGTCACAGGCCCTAAAAAAGGAAGAGATATGGGAAAGAGCAAACTCCATCTGCTCCTGGTGAAAGTACGGGCCTCCTAAGAGGAAAGAAACAACAGCTGTGGCAACTCCCAGCCTTTGCTGGGAAGAGACCCCTCCCCATGGCAGGAATCTCTTTGAACCAGTTCCAAGTTCTTGCCATGACATCTGTCCCAGTTGCACATTTTCGTTATTTATTTCAGAGGCCTACCCTCAGATCCTCTTATAAAAGGCTAGTCTTTTCTGAGCTGAGAAACCATTGCAGATCCCTGCAACACAGGTAAGCAGGAGCTGTGTCCGGGGTTTTATCTCATGTATGTTGGGGGAAGGTATATGAGGATTCTTATTCTTGGAGAACAGAGCAGCTTTGAGACTCAGCAGGTGTTGTCCTGGGTCTCAGGGGTAGTAGAGTATACAGATTCTCCAATTATTTCTGGAACCATAAAAAAAGGGAGATGTTACCAAGATCAATTTATTCCTAGGGGTCTAGGCAAAGGAAAAAACAAGAGGAAGAACAGAGGACACTGTGCATGCCTTCTCCCTGATCGAACTTCTTTAATGATCTCTAATTGCTTCCTCAAGTCTCAGACACGATGCTGCCTCCCATGGCCTTCCCCAGCTTGTCCTGGATGCTGTTCTCCTGCCTGGTGCTCCTATCTCAGGTGCAAGGTGAGATGTCTCCACCTCTAGCACTGGGCTCCCCGTGAATGCTCAGGGCCAAAAGAGGAGGAAGCCTTCTGTGCGATGCAT
>NW_006430723.1:4704930-4710584 GCF_000325575.1 Pteropus alecto | reverse complement strand
CCGTCTCAACCCCCGGTCACGGTGGGAGTCTGTCACGAAACTCAGGTGAGAAACAGGGAGCTACCTTCTGGACAGCCTTTTCATCCCCTCGTTCCCCATTTCTGGGCCTGACCTTCAGGAAATCCTCCTGAGCTAGGAAATGCGATGTTGGTGTGGCTTCTCCCAGCTCCTCTCATCCTTCCTTTCTTTGAGTCTCCTTTCCCTGGAGTGGGGCCTTGGTGGAGATGAGGGAGGGGCTTTGACTCCATGGCAGAGTCTGAGGTGTCTCTCCTTTGGATCACAATCTCCACCAGCCCCATTAACTTGAACTCTTCTGTCTCTCCAGGGTATCTTTCATGGAAAGATTATAACTGCAGTGAGAGGTTACCCTATATCTGCAAGTTCAAGAACTAGGTCAAGTGGGGTCAGCGACCAGAATTTGGGATGCAGCTCATCCTGGACATGGGACCTCGTGAGAAGGAAAAGAATCTTCCCCTACACCCCAAATCTGGCCTCTTCTTCTGAACTTCCCACCTCTCACCCTCATTTCAGATTCCTGTCTGAATTATGTAACTTGTGTTTTCAAAGAGCATAATAAAAATTGTAGCCCGCAATTGCTTGTGTTTTGTTCTTCAGTCTCATAGAAAGATGCTGAAAAGGAGAAAATTGGTGGAAGAAGATACTTTACTGGTCTTGTCTCTGCCCAATTTCATCCAGTCCCTGTGAAAATGACTAAATATACATCCTACCAATATATTTGTGAGGTGTGTCAGCCCTGCTCATGTAGGATTTAGGTGACATGTAGGATTTAGGTGACATGTAGGATTTAGGTGACATGTAGGATTTAGGTGACATATCCCACTGCTCTACTGCTCACACTTTCCCAAAGGCCGGGTGGTATGACCCAACCAGCTTTAGGGGTTCTTATGATGTTTAGAACAACTAGTTTTATTTTTTTAATTCTAATTTTTAAATTAAAAAATTTTCAATCTATCATGAAATAATATCTGTAAAATACAATAAAAATAAGTAAATATAAAAAAAAATGAAACAAAAACAGGTCAGTAAAATACATACCTAATATTTTGTTATTTGTTTTCACAGATATAAAAGTAATCTGTGAAATTGTTATAAAAACTTCCAATATCTTTTAATATCTGTACTTATCATTCCATGGTTGGATGGCAAACTGCTTGAGAAAGAGCACTGGTTTATTGAACTATGCTTCACTGAAGGATATACACATTGTACAGAGTTTGGTTAAATAACAACCAAGAGGTGTCCTATCAAGAAAATGTTAACCAGAAATGCTGTCTGCAGACTATGCTTGTGATATCTTAGGCGCTACTCAGAATTTATCATGGGAATGATAACAAGTTTTCTAGTTGTATAATGTTTTGTGCACATTTATTCTTCAATTCTATCCTTTTAAAGATTGTCAGTTGCTCAGTATCTCTCTACTCTCAACTCCCCACAGATCTTTACCCAGGGACTTAAATTCATACAAATATTTTTTTTTCTAAAGATCATTGACTATCACAGTGAAAAGAACATCCTTGTTTTATTGAAGAAGAAAAGAATATTCAGAGGAGAGTTCAGAAACGAGTTTCCACATGGTCCTGATATTTCTGCACTTCTTGCCAGCAGAGGCACCGAGCCCTTAAAGATAGAAATGACATCTTCCTTTAAAGCCAAGGGCAGGCTTATTTGCAGTTTTGGAAAGTAGAAATAGTGTTTCCATCCAGAGTGAGGGGAGAAAGCATGCTTACCTCCAGTACAATAAAGATGTCTCCCTCTGGAGTAAAGGGTACGTTATATGCCCATTATAAAGATTCAGATTTTCTAAGCTCCTATAGCAAATTATAGGGCATATTCTTCCCCTATAACATAACCCACTGCATATGAAAGCACCTGTGTGGGCCCATCTATGTCCCACCATGGAACATAGACGTGGAGAGAAACAGGCTGAAGTCCTATACAAATGGGGCTGGTTGGGAAAGTGGGGGAGAACGGCCACAGGGGTAAGCACATGCAAAGTCATGGAGGAAGTTTCTCAGGTCTCAAGTCCTTTAGGCACTTTCATATAAGAAATAGGGAAATTGTGTCCATTATACAAGTTTGAGTGAGTCCATCTCAGGGAAACATGAATGGGAGAAAAGTCTAGGCTATGTGGAATCTAATGACCCCCTATGATCTCATATAATATCCTCCCTTGAGCATGAATAAAGCCTGTAAATATGATGAGATATCTGTTCCTAAATTATGTTTTATGGCAAAAGAAATTTTTGAAGATACAATTAAGGTCACTAATCAGTTGACTGTGAGTCAGTAAAAAGGAAGATTTCTGGGAGATTCCTGACGCAGGCCCAATCTAATCACACGAGCTGCTTAAAAGCAGTTTTCTCTGATTGGCGGCATGAAGAGAAGTCAAGAAATTCAAAGCACCAAAAAGATTAATCACGCCATTGCTTGCTCAGTAGATGGAGGTGGCCTTGTGCCAAGGCATTCAGTCAAGAGTGGCACCTCAGCTAACAGCCAGCAAGGAAAAGAGGACTTCAGGCCTACCACTTCAAGGGACTGAATTTTGCCAATAACGTGAATGAAAGTGGGAATTTTTTACACAGTAAAAGTAAATTAATACGATGAGTTTCCACAGGATGAACTACGTGAGTCTGAGACTGGAATTAGTCTTGTGAGTCAGAAGGACCTTGTCTGAGAATCAAAGGACCCCGTGCCTCTTAAATGGTAATGGAGAGATCTTAACCTATCTTTGGTATATCTCAAGCCTATATTAGGCCATACTTAAGGGAAATATTGTGAAAGAGAATTCTCAGGTCTGACTCTGTTGTATTCTCTAATTAGAAAAGTAAGGAAAACATCAATGTTGACATGAACCAATGGAAAATTCTACCAGGTGGCAGGATCTAAAGGCAGAACGGCATCCTATCAGGAAGATGCTTGAAAGACACTGAGAGGTCCTTTCACACAAGACAGTGCGATCTTGACTGATTTTAAAGTGTGTCAGTAGAGGGAGAGCAGTATGGACTTTTAGGCTACGTGTGAGATGGTCAAAGTTCAAATGAAGGAGTGATTTAGTAAATACAGTGAGACTATGTCAGGGTGATGGAAGCAGAGCACAGGTCAGGAAAGACTGTAGGGGAGGGCCAGTAAAACAAGGACCCAGCAGACATCTGCAAGAACAGCTTGATCATAGAAAGAAGTAAACAAGAAAAAAAAAAAAAGACCGTAAGAGAAAAGAGTTGAATTTTAGCTCCTTTTTCTCCCAAAGTATGATGTTGGACAATTCTGGTATGTGAATTTCAAATTTCTTCTCCCACTGTGTCAAGCAGCGTTGCTCCACATCTTGTTGCTCCCTTGACCTGTGTCCCACAGACTGTCCCATTACAGGCTCACACACTCTCTGTTCACCTTCTGCTGCCCTCGCCATCCTCCAAACTGTCATTCTTCCTGGAAGTTTTCTGTTCCTTCCTGAGCTGCTCAGAGCCATGGGAACTAGGCATCTGGTTGCTGCTGGGGAAGGACAAAACATGCCTTCACCTTGAACAGTTTGCCAACCTGTTTGAATGAATGGAACCTAGATTGTGATGATTCCCAGGGCATGCCAAGAAGAGGCTGCTCTTGATTTCCTTGTGTCACTGCCCTCTTCAGGGCCTCTGAGCTTCTGCCCTTGCCCTCCCCTTGTAATGCAAGTTCAAGGATTTAAAGGAGGATTCTAGAGGAAAAGATCTGTTTCTGAATTTGAGGAATTTATAACTTTCCCGGAGACTCCATATTCAAAATAAATAAATAGTATGTGGCTTGATAGAGTATGCATTTGTGACTGCTCAAGGATCTAAGATTTGGAGGAGGGAGAGATCATGAAAGTTTTTCTGTAATAACTGGCTCTTTTCCCAATGCTTTCGTGCCCTTTATTTCCATGAATACATGCTGAGACACGAGAAAGAGAGGAGGTAGGGCTCTGACCGACTGTATGTCCTTCTAAGACTCCATCCAGATTTCAGCTTATCTGACCTCATGATTTGTTACAATAGGTAGGGCTTGCTTGTATCTATGTTGAGATGGAGAAGAACAACACTCCCTTTCTGAACACACACACAAGCACGCACACATGTTTGTGATGCTGGAATATGTAAAATATGAATTAAATTGTAGGTCAAAGCATTGGGTGCTCGATATCTTACATTTATTCACTTTTTAAGCTCTTCTTGCCATGGCCATAATCAATGATAGGTGGTTATTTATTGGGAACTCGTGACTCAAGAGAACTGGATGTGTTTAATATAAAGATAACAAAGAGAGGGAGATCAACAAGTTTGTTAATATAAAAAATAATGATCCTGAAGCAAAACTTCTTGGATTCAAAAAACTTCGATTCCAACACTTAGTAGCTATTTGATCTTAAGTTACTTACCCTCTCTGATCTGTTAAATAATAGCACCTATATTATCAGATTATTTTGTTATGGAGATTAAACAAATTACTATTTGTAAAGCATCTATGATAGTATCTCCCACATAGGACATGTGATGAAAGTGTATGTGAAATAGAGGTTTCTTTCGAAGCAGAAAAGGCTAAGTTATAAGATTTACTTACATCTGCAGAGCATGAGTAGACCATTGAAAGGCCTCAGTCCACCTTTTATGTCTTTAACTCCTATTCAACCCAGTCTGATTTTTGCAGACAGGCTCTTATCCACGTGACTGCCAAAGCAAGAGGGAGATAATCTCTCTATAAAAAGTATAAAATATCTAGTACAAGGGTAGAAAGTAGTGAATTGGTACTGGAAGATGGCCGAAGCACCACCTACCCTTTAAACTTCCTAAGTCTTACTGGAGGCTTGTTAAGAAATTACTGCACTTGGGGACATATTAACACTAGATGTCCAGGACACTGCTCTCCATATATCAGAAGACTTTCGGAGGAAAGGCCTGAAATGAGCTCCTGTGAACCTTGTGAAGTAAGGTCAGAGAACAGAACTTTGAGGCTTCTGAGGACAAGATATTGAAGTGATGGGAACTAAAACTTCTTTGAAAAAAGCATCACTTGGAACACAACGAAAGTCCTCTGTTTTGTTACCTTGCATGTGGAATTTGGCCAGCCATAAATGTAAGCAACAAGGATACCTATGGCAATAAGTGTACAGCTATTGGGGGCAATAAAGATTTTGATGAGAGAACCATGCCAATTGTTACGTGTTTTAAATCTTCCTTTTTAATCTCATAGCAGTTCTCCCTCTCTATATCATGCAAGTTCAAATGTATTCTATCATGTATTATAAAGTGGGATATCTTTTATACCTGGAAAGTCATTGCTCGTTTGAAGTCTTCTTGAGGAAATAAAAACTTTCATATTAAAATAATGTACCATAAAGTACAATTTGTTTTAATTTTTAAAACATTAATTACTTGTTCGTTTTTGGCAAGAGAAATCTATCACAATTCCAAGGCTCCTCCCATCTGCCTCCTTCAATTACTGAAAAATATGACTAAATCTTTTATTTATTGAAAAAAATATCTTTTCCTCATTATAAGCTCTTAATAAAGTATAACTATTTTTAGCAAATGCAGAAAAAATATGGACTAATTAAACAAACACATATGAACCTACCAATCAGTCAGAATAAAAATGTTAACACATTTGTCTCTTTAAAATTT
>NW_006430723.1:4696580-4704342 GCF_000325575.1 Pteropus alecto | reverse complement strand
TGCTCCCTACCCCTACTCATGCCTACACCAAAGAAAGGACTCTATATCTGCAAAGATAGAAGGAACTCTACAAATTTATTACTGGAAGAAGGGGGTAGATCAAGGAGGAAGACACCTTTGAGTGAAATGTTTCCATCAATAGACTGAATCATAAGAAATCAGTCTCCAATAGACTCATCTTACCAAGACTCAGCCACTTTCTTTTTGCATAAACAACCCCAGCTGCTGTGTTTTTTATTGAGGAGTGCCACTGGTGGTAAAGGCTTTCTAAAGATCCCCCCACAAACTCAGCCACCAGTTTGAGAGCCATTTCTCAAAGACACTTTTCAAACATGTGTTGCCATCTTTCAAAAGGATATCTGTGATTCCTCCATATCACTCTCCTACCTGTGAAGTGGTCTTTGTAGAGAAATGAATGAGTTCACTGGAACAGAAGTTCCATGTGTCCATTCATCAAGCATTTTGGATGCAAAATATCTGCATTCCAGCAGAGAGAAACCTGAAGTGGTGAACAAAACAGATGATAAATCTCATCTCTGGAGTCCTTAGGTTTTCTTAATTTCCTGTACCCTGCTCAACACCCTGAAAAGGACCAACACACACACTGAGAGTCTTCTATGATTCTATTCAGCATGTTATGTATTGTATTAGTGTCCTGTGGCAGCTATCATAAATTTTCACAAACTTGGCAGTTAAAAACAACAGAAATTTGTTCTCTAACAGTTCCTGAGGTCAGAAGTCTATATCAGTATCCCTGGGACAAAACCAAGATTTTGGCAGAGTTGTGCTTCTTCCAGATACTCTGGTGGGGCACCTTCCTCCATATTATGTATACTATTAAGATGATAATAATACTTGCTTCATAAGGTTGGTTTGGCAATTAAATAAGTTAATATGTATAGAGGCTGGATAAAATGTCTGGCACTTGGACAACACTTAATAAATGTTGGCTATTATTATTTGAATAAGAACAGTGTCTATTCTGAAGTAATACCCAAATGAATCATTTTTTATAAATTATGGATCCTGTGTGTCCAATGCCTAAAGTGATCTGTGAGACAATCAGTTCCAAGGACAAATAAATCAACTGCAATAGGATTGGTATTGAGACAGAACTTAAAAATTATGCCAGTAGTTCTCTCTGTCCATAAGAGAAGGCTTCAGGATACTTTTATTTTTGTGAATAATCATTTGACTGGCTTCTTTTAGTAATGTTAATTTAAGAAATGTAGTCACACATTGGGGGGAGTGTGGGTACTGGAAGAAGGAAGGAGACAAAATATCAAGAATACAATATTACAAGGTTTTTTCTTTCCTGTGGTTTAACACACTCTGGTCCTAAAAGGCAGAATTCAGGAGAAGAGCTGTGCCAATGTGTATGTCAGATTATGGGACTTTTTAGAAGAGAGAGTTTTCAAGATTGCAGATTCTTCTCCCCTGAGAATGAATTGAAAATGATTTCTGAAAGAACAGCTGAAGGGAAGGCTCTCCTGGAGGTCACTCAGCAACCAGAGTAAGAGTTTGTCTTTGGGTGTTGATAAGTTCCTAAAACACATGTTACTACTTTTGGATCTCAGTGCTTTGAGTCCTCTTGAGTTTCTGGAATTTTCTTTAAGAAGCTTTCTTTAACCCCTATGCACTCCCCAGTTCCTTCCGGGCCTGCTCCCTCATGCTTGGACTCCTTTTGCCAGAGTTGAGATGTTTTTTATTTCTATATCAGGAGAAGAAGTTTTGATAGTGGAGAAGAGCAGAAGGGGGAAAAGAGAAGAGAAGGATGCTATGAAAGCACAGGAAACTTTACAAAAACACGAAGAAACAAAGTGCCCAATGTCCTTTGTTCAGTAGAGAAACCGCTTTTTTACCTGAGAGAACCTGTAGGTTTCCATACATCTTAGAAACTTGGCAATTGGTTGTGGATGCATTTGGATCTGAGAGAGAGTAAACAGCCAGTGTCAAATTTGAAACACTTGCAGTTCTTGCTTATTTCCTCCCAGAAGATGGCTTATCTGGAGCCTGATGGTGTCAGGAATTGTCAGCTTGAAGCTGGCAAGAGTCAAGTGCCAGCTGTTCTCACTTCATACCGAGATGCAGCCACTAGAATCTCCTGAAAAGATCTCCCACTTCTCTTTCTTTATGAGCATTCCTGAGTTTTTTTTTTTTTTAAAGAGAGAGTTGGCATTGCTAGGATAAAAAAACAGATGGAGTATATGGTCTGCAGAGCTCAGATTATTTTGGCAGACGGGGGTGGAGGGGTGTTGAGGGTGCCAGCAATCTGAGTGGTGACATACCACATTTAGTAAGCTGCCAGCATGTGCATATTTTGTTTAATTAGCAGTTTTTCTAAGTCACAAACATATGCTTTGTTACTTCTTGTTGTTTTAATAGTAAGCTATTATGTTCTTCAGTGAAATCTTATGTCTTCTCTGAGTGAGTTTTGCTTATAATCAGCAACTCAGCAGCATATGTCATGCCCAGCCTTTCCTGCACATGCCCCATTACCCTCTCCCTCTACCATCCTCCTCTTACTATCCTGCAAATAGACATTGTTGGGGGACACAGAGGAAAGGTAGATGCAGATTCTGCTGCGAGTTCTGCTATAAGAATAAAGGATGAAAATGGGCCAGATAAGGCTCTGGGACCAAAAGAATCCAACACATATCTAAAATCAGGGAGATGTCCTTCTAAATTCCAGCAAGAAAGGTAGTGGAAGCCAGAGGCTCACCATGAAGCATGGAGTGGATGGCAAAGACGGGGAAATCTGGGGGCCAAGTCCAGAGACAGAAAACAGACCAAGGATGCCACTAGCAAGAAGAGAGTCTGATGATGAATTGAAACCTTGCTGAGGTAGGTGATCCCTGTGCTTCAAGACTGTCAGGATCTTGCCTATTTGTGACTCTACCGAATGAGGTAACTTTGCCCAGTTCATGAGACTGAAGCTCTGATTCCACTTGAGTCTCTGAAATCCAAGTTTGTATAGTGTCCCCTCTTTGTGTCATTCTGAGGCTTCTCAGGGAATGCCTGTATGTCCCACAGGACTCTGCTTGCCTCCTCGGCCAACCATTTGCATATGTATCACATTATCTGTTTGCTCTGCCATGGACCACCCCCAACAAATTTCTAGACTAGCTCCCTTTATGTTGCTACCACTATCTAATGTGTGGCTTCATGGCAATCATTGGTAGAGATCTTTTCTTAAATGTCTCCAGTAATAGCTGGGACCAAACTATGTTTAAAAGGCTTTATTAATAGATGAGCAGACAATGGAAGATTAATTACATTAAGATGTGGATACTTTTATATCCTACATATCCAGATCATAGCCCATTTCCAAAGGATGCTTCTCTGCCAGGTCTGCAGCCTGATGTCATGAGTCAGGGGCCAGTTTATCTCATCAAAATGTTAGTACTCTAGAATAGTGCTTCTCAAACTTTAATGTGTATTTAAATCTCCTGGGAATCTTGTTTAAATGCACATTAGGATTCTGTTTTTTAGAGACCTAAGGTTCTGCATTTCTAAGAAGCTCTCAGATGATGTTGAAGACCATATTTAGAATATCAAAGCCCGGATCATGCCCTTCTTGCTCAGAATTTAAGGTCAGCTAGTAATAGAACTAGAAAGAAGAAGGAAATTCTTGTCCAATAAGCTTCAGGTCTGTTCCTGAGCTCTTATTCCCTTTATTAGGTCCAATCTTCACCTAGAACAATCAACAATGTCTATCTCATTCCCACCTTAAAGAAACACACAATATAATAACATAAAATTATGAAATGTCCCAGCATTATTCATTCTTAATTTACCCTCATACTTGAGACACCCATTCCCTGATTCAGAACGTGCTTGGCCTGGTCCAAGTCCGTCTTTGTTCCCTTTTAGCTTAAAGATCAGCCCTTGACATTCTTGACAAAGTTCTGGAACAAGATCCTTTGCGTGCTCTCTCTCTCTCTCTCTCTCTCTCTCTCTCTCTCTCTCTCTCACACACACACACACACACACACACCTTTACATATGAACAAGAATAATAAGCAGCCATAGGACAGTCAAACCAACCCTCCATTACTCTCACACACACACACACACACACACACACACACACACAACTTTACATATGGACAAGAATAATAAGCAGCCATAGGACAGTCAAACCAACCCTCCATTACACATATATCTCACCATAAAGAAAAAGTCCGGAAATAAATATCGGCTATTTATACTCGGTTTACATGACTAGAGAGAACACTCAGTTCTAACTTAAAATATTTGAATTCAAGTTAAACTATGGCTAACTGCTTTGATTTGCCGAACTAATGCATCTAATTTGGTACTTTTTCTAGAAAAATAATCATTTGCCTTAAAGCTATATTCATGTCTGCCTTTTTATGATACTAGAAAACTGATTGCATTAGTTATCCTTTACTATGTAACAAGTTACCCCAAACATCGTGGCTTAAAAGCAAATACTTATTACTTCATAGAGTATGTAGGTCAGGCCAGAGTCCTGACCCACTGAGACTATGAAATAATAAGTGCTTGAGTTTTTCACAAGACAATAATCAAGGGTTGCAGTCATTCAGGGTTGCAGTCTCATCTAATAGCTTGACAGAAAATGAATCTTTTTTGTCTGAACCATTTCAAATTCACATGGTTATTGAAAAGATTCATTTTCTCATGGGCTGTTGGACTGAGGACTTCATTCTTTGATGGTTGTTGGCTGTGTGCTTCCCTCAGTTCCTTCCACTTAGGCCTCACTAAGATTCTCTCCATTCAGGCAGCTCACAACCTGGCAGCTTTCTTCACCAAAGTGGGTAATTAAGAGAGCAAGAGAGAGTGCCAGCAAGAGAGAAAGTGCGCAAGTTACAACAGAAGTCACGGTCATTTGTGACTTCATCATGGAACTTCTATCCCAACACTTTTGTCATATTCTGTTGTTAAGAAACAAGTCACTAGGTCCAGCCTACATGGACAGAGAGGGATTGTGCAAAGGGTTTTAAATTCCAGGATCATGTAGGTCATCTCAGTGGACACTAACCACATTGACCAAAGCTTGGAAAATATGTTTTCTAGTTCTACTGAGCAAGTTAAAAAGTTAAGAATTAGGAATCAGAATTCCAATAGATTTCTTCATCTCATCATTACTTGAAAAGCACCCGACATTGCCTAACTTTACCTGCAACTGCTCCCTTGCATGCTGCTCCCCTTCAGGGCAGAACCCTGAAGGACAAGTAAAGTGAAAGAGTTGGACCAGTCAATATCACACATCCCTTCCAACATTAAAATTCCAATTTTCTTTAAAATTTCATTTCTTGTGTACTAGACATTATAGGAGCTCTGTAGTGGCTTGTTGATTTGATTTTAGTTAGTCGAGAATTTTACAGATAACAAGGTGACAAGATGAAAGTCACAACATGATTGGCTTAAAAGAACGTGGGATGATTTCATATGTGTCAACTTTTAATATAATGGGATTTCTCCCTACAATTCTCACTGCCCTTTTCTGGTAATTATCACTTGACATAGTCAAAATTGCAAGTGAACAAAAATCCCTTTGTTTGTAATGCCTTTGACTTCCCTTTTAATACTCAGATGTCTTTTGAATCTCAAAGCTTTACTAGAGTCAGAACTGTAAGTGAATATTTTCTTAGTTTTCCCTCTTATGAAAAACTTCAGCTAAAATGATCCTGTAGCTTTCTCAAGGGGAGGCACATAAATGATGCAGCAGAAGCTTGTCCTTGCTGCCAGCAGAGGAGAAAAAAGAAGCGATTCAATCCATCTCCTAATTGTTCAAGCATTCAGGGTTAAAAGCCAGAGTGTGTAGTGAAGAAAGATGAATCCAGTGTGTGAGGTGCTTTAAGAGCTAGGGAAATCCCAAGTTTGAGTTATTCTAGTTCTCTGATATTAGATAAGTTACTTAAGCTCTCTGAGACTTATTTTACTCATTTGTGCAATGTTTTAATACCTCCTCAGGCTTTTTGTTTATTTTAAATGGAATGAGTTATACAAAACTCAATAATTCATAAGCATTACTTTGTCAACTGGCTGATTATGAGTGAGAACATGTGATGTGTTTATGTTTACTATTTCTGTCATGAACATTACTAATTTTACATTTTCCACATGTTCTACTAAATCATTCATTCATTCATTCTTTAATTTTTCTTTTTTTACTTTTACTGAGTAACTGACATTGTTCTAGGTCAGCGTTTCTCAGTGGCAGTACTATTGATGTTTTGGGGCAGATAATGTTTGTTATAGAGGGCTATCCTGTGCATCATAGCATGTTTAGCAGGATCCTCTAGAAACCCACCTCTGACTTTCGATTGTCGCAATGAAAAAAAATATCTCTAAATGTTACCAAATGTCTCCAGAGAGTAAATTGGCTCCCTTTGAAAACCACCAGTCTAGATGCTAGAGATAAAAACGTTGTTTAAGATGCTTGCAGGCAATTAAATGTCTGATTTCAAAGCTAAGGAAAATGATAAGATGGAGATCCACAATTGGGACTTAAAAAAAAGCTAGTGAAAATCAAGAAAGAAGATGGAATCACCTTTTGAAAGTGTACAAAATAATAGAATAAGCTAACTATGGATGCAATCCTGAGGAATACTGCCAAAAAAAGATTGCTAAGGGTACTTCCAAATACATTTTTCCATTCTCACATGGTAATGAGGTTTTAGCTATTCTTATGCTCATTGTGCCAGACACCACATCTCTTATAGTTACCTGAATTTATAACTAAGTTCAGCACCTGAGATAGGAGGAGAGGTGATGCGTGCAGCTGTTGGATCATTTTTAACTTAGAGATAAATTGACTGGCTTGGGATGCCACTCTTTTCCCTTCCATTGGCTAGAATACAGAGAGGACTGTGTCTCTGCTTCATCCAGGTAGACAAGAACAATTCTATTAGGTAAAAGATAAGTGTTTATGCAGGAGTCACAAACTCAATGACGTGGAGTGATACAGAAAAGTGTAGTGTAATGAGAGTCAAGGAAGTTAGAGATACTCAGGAAGGAAAAAGTAACAGTACCCAGGAGGTAAATCTGGTTAGATAAAAGATAGAAAAATCATTAGACAAATGATGGTTTATTGATTACCTTCATGATAGTAATTTTCAGAGAGTTCTGGGAGCAGGAGAAAAATTGCTACATATAAAGAGTAAAGTAATACAGAGATATGAAGTAGGATATCGTTAATATAGGCAACACTTTAAAAAATTCAGATGAAAAGGTGATGAATTAAATGTAAATGAACTTGGGGTAGATAAAAGTTTTAAGGAAGATTAATTTTTAAAAGCAAATTAGTTTGAAATGATTACAGATTTGTAAGAATGTACAAAGAAATGTGCAAGTGCTTCCAGACACTTTTCACTGGCCCTGCAATGTTAAATCGCATATAACTGTAGTATCAAAACCAGGAAACTGACATTAGTGTAATCCAAAGAATTTATTCAGATCTTACCATTTATGCATCCATTTAAGTGTATTTGTGTAGCTCTATGAAATTTATTACATGAGTATTTTTTGTAACCATCACTACAATTAAGATGCTTAACAGTATCACAAAACTCTCTTGTTCTTCCTTTATAGCCTCACCTAATTCTTCCCCTAAAGCTTTGTTATCACTAATCTCATCTATATCTTTACAATTAGGATATTTCATAAATTCTTTTAAATGGAATCAAGCAATATGTATCCTTTTGGTATTGGATTTTTCACTTGAATAATTTCCTAGAGTTTTTCCAAATTTTGTTTTTATCAATAGTTTTTT